>NC_043974.1:22291949-22488550 GCF_902148855.1 Sphaeramia orbicularis
TCCCCTGAGAAAGCAAATGTAAAATGATAGTGGGATTCTGTGATTGTTGGCAGACTTGCTACTGGTCTCCCCCTCTCTTTTTCTGCTGGCCTAGCAGGGAATGAGAAGAGAAAACCCTGCAGGATTTCCCCTACGCACACACACACACACACACATTCATACACACTCGGTCACCTATCACTACCGTATTGCAGTCTCCTGAGCTGTTAAATGATGTAATTATCTCTCTCTCTCTCCCTGGTCTGCACCCACAGACCCCCACCCACCCATCCAACCCTCCGCCTCCCTCTCAAATCCACAACATAGAAAATACAGTTTAACGCATAGAAGCAAGTTATGGTTCGGATGTACAGTAAAAAAGCAGATGCTGGTGGATTGAAATTAAGACATCAGTCGGCTCAGACAAGCCAAGACATGGTACAAGGAGCGCCAGGAGGGGGAACGCAGTCGCCAAGGAGACAGACAAGAACATTGGCCAAGACAGTGAGACAAAGACAGACAATAAAACAAAGAGACAGACGTGGCGAGGGAGGAAGACGTAGACAGTGTGTTGGGTTTGTTTTCTGTTTTCCACTGCAACATCTGTGTGTTTGTGTTGGTGTGCTACATGCCTGCACAAATGCCATCCACGGGTGGCTGGACATGAATCTGTTTTCTGCCTCACTTTCCATCGGCAAATGCCTCTGAGGGTGACACCATGATCGGACTGCACCGGCCACAGGGCAGCCAGTGAATTTCTTTTTTTTTTTTTTTTTTTTTTTCCACTGCGCTCTTCCCTTTCTCTGCTACAAACCTGACTGGCCCAGTTTTGGATGCATGTTCCTCTGAACTGCAGCTCAAACAGGTCTTTTACTGACACCCAATTATCCATGAAACTAAATGTAGAATATATTGCATGATCTAAACTAATCATGATATGCTGATGATGTTGTCATTTTTATATCAAAAACGACCTATGTGTATATTTACAAAAACATCCAGTAGTAAAATATTAATGTGTTCCTGAGGGGGGGAGGAGCTTGATATTGCGAATAAGCTCAAGTATATTGAACTATTAACCTTTAAAGGTCCCATATTGTGAAAATGAGATTTGATTGTGTTTTGTGGTTTGTATAAATTCTCTGGTGTAAAATACACACTGGTTTTCCCGGAGCCTCAAGGCAAAACAAGCCAGTTAGAAAATTCTCCACATGTGATACTGCATGTGGAAACCAGGGAGTGTGAAATTGAAATATCTTTAAGTGTAATGCCACTGACAGCCACAAGAGGAAGCTTTCAAAAACATCCGACTCCCATTCTCTAAAACTAAAACCCTCTCTAGTAAGTAAAAAGTAAAAGTATGTAAATTTTACTTATAGAGCACTTTTCACATACAGTCACAAAGTGCATTATAGTGCAAAATACAATTAAAATACCATTAAAAATACAATTAAAATGCAATAAATACATAAAGTGCAATCGGTTGTAATAGCCCTGAGTCAGTTAGGAATTAAAATGCCTGCTTGAACAAGAGTGTCTGAAGATGTTGATGAAATACTGACGGAATATTTTTCTTATGATCTTATTTAGACACTCTAATATGTGTCTTTACGCTCATTTTATAAAGCATTGCCTTGTTAATATGATTTTTTTAGTTAATAAAAGGCTTTGACATTTGTAATGTCAGCTTTGACTTTCGCAGCTTCTGTTTATTGAATGATAATATTTTTTCTTGATGGCTGAGAAGTTACACAACCATCAAATGATCTTTTTATGCAAATATTTCATGAAATGTACTGTTTTATCGCCTCAATATAGCATTAACATGAGCATACACAGCAGTTCACAAACTAACGTGTACTGCTCATAATAACCGGAATGTTACTGAGATGTAAAATGTTTAATCTTTTTAGATGTATTCACAGCATGTGTCTGTTGGTCAGTTCATACCAAATATAAAACTAGGGATAAACAGCATCGGTATTGACCGATATTTACAGATCTTGGCCGGTATCAGCACCTGCATGTAAGTTGTGTTATATTAAAGCTTTTTCATAATTTAGTGTGCTTGAATCTGTGAAAATTTACAGATAATATGATGAAGGTTTGAAAAACTTTAAAATTTTCTATTTATAATGAAGATTTATTTGTTAAGGGGAGGATTAAGCCTTTAGGCGCCAGAGGTAAAAACAATAAATAAATACATAAATTTTGATATCAACGTTTCAAAAAGCTGCATCTTGGATGTGGCTAGAGATAAAGTCATACAATAAATGAGGAAAATGTTCGGTATGACCCAAAGTTTATGATGGGAGTAAATGTACTCATCTAATTTGCATATTGTGATGTCAAAGGGCAGCGGCCATATTGGATTGCGTAACTTTTAGTAACATTGAAATTTGAACATATATACATGGAAGTTTTTGTTGTATTTTTGGTTTCTTGCCATCTTATTCTAAAAAAATGACTGTAAACATTAATAGAAAGTAAAATGCAGTAAGTTTTAGTATCTTTTTATCCAAGCGGCAGAGTAGCCAAACCTGTCCTTATCCATCGAAACTAAATAAACTTTACTTACTTACTAAACCAGCTCTGGACCACAACTTTCAAACTGGATTTTCTTCTTCTTTTTGAATAGAAACATGCCCTACACATGAAATGGTGTTAGGATTGAAGGGGCACACGTCTGCCATCTATTGGTGGGAGGTGGTAACAAGATTTGGCAACTATTTGGAGCTATGGTCTGTTTCATTCAGTTATGTAAAGGGTTAATATACAAAAACTAAATAAAGAAACAGACAATAACATTGGTATCAGTCAGGAATGTTGTAGTTGGTGCATCCGTATTCTAAACACATTATTTCAGAGACAAAATGTACATAATTTCATCATATCGTTCACTTGGACTGATGAGGTGGTTGGATTTTGGTGGTTAAAGGTCATGGGTAATCCAAAGACACTGATGTGTAGATTATAAAGCAAGGATACTGGACCGCAGATGGGTGTTAGATCTTTAACCTCCTAAGACCCAGCTATGGGTTTTCTGTCCACATTTTGTGGACAAGAGTTTCACAACTTTATACAAAACAAAAAAAGAAAAGAAAACTGTCCACCATAAAGGACATTCCATAAAAAATTTAAAAACTGCATCTGAAAAAACTGTTGCATCACGATGTTTCCAATATAGGCACTTATTTAATAAAACAAAAAAAGCTTGTGCTTTGCTGACATTTCCTGGGTCTCAGGAGGTTAAGCCTAATGTGGTAGTAAGTCAAATTTACACTGCATATAACAGTGGTCCCCAGCCTTTTTTGGCTTGTGACCCCATTTTAACATCACAAATTTCTGCAACTCCAGACATTCAAAACAGAGATTTTTTTTTTTGCTAAAAATTAATTTGGTTTTGATCATGTAATAGTTTGCTATACTATGTTGCAAATAAACATTAATTTTAGACATTTAGTCTATATAATGTATATTATTATGGACGGAGGCAGAAAAGCCAGGTGTAGATTACTCCACAAAGTGAGAATTTGATTTTCCTTGGTCAGGATATGTACAGTCAGTCCAGCTTGGATTTATAAGGCTGACAATTAATACTGAACAAACAAGAACTCAAACTATGAATTATGAAAGAGCTGCAGCATCTGAAACCGACCACAATGAACATTTGAAAGATAAACTGTACCACAGTGCTTCAGTTTCAGCTTCAGTTTGTCATGTCTTTTATGTACTGTGATATGTTTGTTATTAGTAAGTTTTAGTTTTGTTTTGTTTGTTTTTTTTTATCAATTACTAGAAATTTCAGGCGATCCCATTTGAGTTCCAGGCGACCCCACGTGGGGTCCCGACCCCAAGGTTGCAAAACACTGGCATATAATAATAAATATCTCATATATCTTTATCGTTGTCTTCCCTCTCTCCACATGAAAACATTTCTTCTACCCGTCGCATCCTTCATGACCCCCTCTCAACTGTCTCTCCTTGTGATCGTGGTCTCCTGTTTTGCCTCCATGACACTGTAGAGGTGACTGGTCCTGTTTTGCTCTCAGTCTAATCTCAGACTCATTATGTAAAGGCGTGTTGACTCATTTGTCATATCTGCTTCCAATAACCCTGATTAAAGTTGTGTTTTCCTTCATTTCTCTCCGCCTCCTCTCACCATCACATTATCATTCTACATTAATGACACCGACACAGTGAGGGCTCCTCCCCTCTCCTACTGGAGCAACATCAACGTTATGATTCTGAAATGAGACAAATGAGACTGAATTTAATCTGTTAGAATAAATGCACAGATACTGGCATATTTTATTCTATGTGCCTACAGTGCCTAAATGTTTGGTTTTTTTTCTATTTATTTAAACATTTCTGTGTCTGCGTGACTGATCACTATGGGCAGCTTGCTAATTTTTATTACCTCCACCAAGGAGTTTATGTTTTTGCCAGCATTAGTTTGTCTGTCTGTCTGTGTGTGTGTAAGATAACTCAAAAAGTTAAGGACGGATTCGGATGAAAATTTCAGGAAATGCTGATACTGGGACAAGGAATAAATGATAAAATTTTTGTGGTGATCGGGGGGGGGGGGGGGGGGGGGCACTGATCTGCCTTGGCGGAGGTCTGCGCTCTCCGGGTGCTTTTCTAGTTTAATTTTATTTTGGTGGTGCAGTAAGAGCTACAAAATTCCAAAGAATTCCTCTGTTGTCTTTTCTTGTTATATCTTTTCCTTCAGCCAAGCAAGCAGGAGAAGGGGTAGATGTGTGGTTAGAAGGACAGATAAAAAAAAAAAAAAAAAACTGTACAAAGAGGGGGTTGAATGCAGCCAAGTGTGATATAGATATCTATATAGTATGGGACAGACAATCTGCACAGATGAGGTGATGTGGACAGCAACAACAAAAAGGCAAATCGAGTTAGAAAAAGGGATATTTATATATACAAGCACATGGAGAGAGGCCAAGGCTCTTTTATAAAGGAAGGCCAAAAATTTGGGGGTGTGAAAAATGCTTGATGACAAAGCACATCCATCATGGAGTATGTGCTATGTATCGCACTTAAGCATCTAAGCTTAAGAAGGGAAAAAAACGTGTACAGTATAGACGGAGTTATATAACACCGCTCAGAATTTGTCATCTAGATATCAGTGTGGTGGGAGCTGAAGGCGCTTATACATTATGACTTCATATTTCAAGCTACATCCTGCTGAGACTTGGTGTCACCAATAAATATAGCCAATAAAGATAAAACACACACAGTGCATCTATAAACCCACAAATGGATCTGTGTCAGAACTGATACACTGGGTTGAAAAGTGCATGTTTATCGTTGGTGTGTTTTATGAACTGTGTACGGATTTGAATCACTTTATTTGCGTGTGTGTAAAGGTGTCTCCTTCCTGTGTATGTGTGTGTGTGTGTGTGTGTGTGTGTTACCCCCTGCTCACCTCTAAATCCCTCAATACAGCTGTGGATTAGACTGCGGTAAACTACGCCTCAGCGGTGCTTTGCTACCTCAAATAATGCAATAATGCAGCATCCCTCTGTGTCAGTCAGGGCCTGTTAACAGGCGCCCGCCTGAGACAAACGGCATCCAAATTAGGATTGATATGGGGGACTTTTCTGTGGGGGCTTTAATGAACACATAATGCAGGCTTCCTTCTTTCTGCTTCGCTGGATCCTGCATATAGATAGTGATCACAATTTTTATAATATTCATAAATATCTTTAATTCGAATTTAAATTATGCCTCGAGTCATGTTGTAAAAATATGTTTATTGTTCAAAAAATGTTAAGTTCATGTTAAACTGATATATTGTCTTTGTCGGGTGGAAACCTCTTATGTCCAAAATGGTTATTTTTCAGGAAAATGGAAAAAATGATCTATATTCTAAACAAATGAATAGGGTTAGGAGATGTAGTCACAAGTCATGTTCAACACTTTTCAATGGTTTAATATTTCCTTTTTTTTTTCTTCTTTAACTTGTCTTATCCAGCATCATAACAGCAGAATGGTGGTCTGGGTGCCTTTTGGTGCTGAACAAACTGACTTTGTGAAGGGAAACCTTCCCTTGATATTCTACCGTCTTTATTATGAGTTTTGTTGAACTTAGGGATGTAACGATATGAAAATTTCATATCATGGTTATTGTGACCAAAATTATCACGGTTGTCATTATTACTGCGGTATTATTGAAATTGTGCTCAAATGTTCAAAAAGTACTGATACACACACTGAAATAATTTAACCAAGTTGTATTTTGAATAAATAAATACATAAATAAATAAATAGGCACAATGTACCTTCTGTTGGCAGAAACATTCAAATATTAACCCTTAGTGGTTTGAGCCTATTTTGCCCGTTTTTCAGTCCTTTTGATTTTGCCTTTATATACTATATAAACAAATGTTTACTGTACCCATGCTTAGTATCTTTTTTTTCAGCACAACTTCATTTATATCAACTGCCTATTATTTTTTCACTTTAACCTACTATATCAACACAAAAGGACAGAAAACACACACACACACAAAAAATCTAAAATCCGATTTGAAAAATGTATATACTTTATTGCATAAATAACACAAAGATGACGAACCTTTTCAAAGACTTTAAAAGTAAATATTGGTTCCAAATATTAGGTATATAAAATCAAAATTGTAATAAATTAAAACTATAGTCAAATATTTGACTAAAAGCAGATCTTTACATAGGTGTTTTCTCCAGAAAAGTGCGGTAATCAAATACGGTTATCGTGATAATTAGAATTTAAACGGTAAAACTAACCGTCTGCAATTTTACCGCGGTTTATCGTTACACCGGTAATCGTTACATCCCTAGTTGAACCACATTTCAATGCCGGACCTGACATGAAGGAACAGGAGGGAGGAGAAGAAAGGGAGAGAAGAGAAGGAAAGAGTGAAGGGGAGAGAAAAAGGTAGAAGGTGGTGAAGACCGTTACAAGAAAACATCAACAATACTACCAATAACAACCATGGTGATAATTATAATGGTAACAATAACTAGAACAAGCTAGGCAGAAAGACAAAACATTGATTAAATATTTCTAAAACCATCAGGCCAACATGAAGACTGACCAATCGAATCATTTTATGACAAAAAAAAAACAAAAACAAAAAACAGACCACCCAGCAGCAACGATATGCTCCTCTTCTTTCACTAAAAAAGGACTCCTGAATCAAGTATTTGTTTATTTCTAAAGATTAGATTTCTAGTTGTCTCTTGCTTTGCTAAAAAATCCACTTTCATCTTTCTGCACTGATAGCTTCAGGTACCCAAATCATTCTTGTAAAAACTGAATAATAGCTCACAATCATAAAAACTGTGATCTGCTGCTTAAATTCATATTTTTTTGTATAGCGGCATTGATATACTGTACATTTTCCTTCTAGCAAATGAATGTGAAAAGTCTTTAATTGTCAAATTCTGCACAGACATAACCAAGCACAGATTAAAGATTACACTGAACAGCTGAATGCCTCGTGCAATGAAATCAAATCTAGATCCTCTGAACTAGCGTTAGCACAGGTAACACAAATATACCGTCAAACAGCAACTAATCATGACCAACACTCCTGACCTTGATCCATAAAAAACCAAAACCTCAACCATTCTGTGATTAACTCTGACAACAGATAATCATACAACAATCCAAGCTGTCTGCCAGTGGTCCGAACACCAGCCAACCAACCAGCATCCGGCCAAGCAGACACTGAAACGAACCGCCGTCCAAAACACTGACCAGCTACTCAGCCAGAGCCAGATGCAGAGCGGCCAGTGGAGCTAAGCTGTAATCTTATCTTCCCCACAGCAAACAGAGCCAATCGCACCATAACGACACATTATTCTAAAACAGAGTGTAAAATGAGCGATATTTAGATACAAAATCTGAGAATAAAACCGCAAATTGACCATCTACTTCAACGCTGTTCGTTTATAATCTTTAGCCCTCCATGGAAGCTGTGTTTTCTACACATTAAATGATAATGTGAGTGCAGTTAAGCATTCCTCCTCTCATTTATGTGTCTGTAGAACAAGACAAGTAACAAGACGGAAGCTCACAGAAATACATTAATGACTCAATGAACAAACTCGCACTGTGCTCTACACAACTCAAGGCCACGGACTGGAACCAAAATGACAACAAGTAAAAGTTCAGGTAAAGAGAACGGGGCAAGGGGGTCTTTTTTTCCATTATTTGTTTCATTTTAGGCGAAAATATGCTAATCGAAAAGCGGCAGAATCATTAACCTGTAAAAAATTCATCTTATTACCTCCGCCAGGGGATACTGTGATCACTTTGCTTTGTGTGTTTGTGTGTTTGTTTGTTTGTTTGCATGTTTGTTTGTTTGTTTGTTAGCAACTTTACGGGAAAACTATTACAACCATCTTTACCAAATTTTACCCACAGATAGTCCTAGGCCCTAGGACGAACCCATTAAATTTTGGGCCAAGTAGGCCAACGTTCAAGGTCACAGCAAGGTAGCAAAATCTCAAATTTTCCTATCTCTCACCATTGAGCAATTTTCAAAAATTCCTAAAAAATTCAAAACAACTCCGCTTAGCCTCCAATTTGATACCCCCGTAGCTTATAACAATATCTTCCATCTGGCACAAAATTGTCCACATCCACTGTGGAATGTGGACTCTGTGGACATTTCAATTTAACATTGAAAATCCCATTTACGACACATTTTTCATTATAACAACAAATATTAATTGGAATTTAATATAATTTGACATACACATGACTGGTACCAAGCTTCAACTTTGTACGAAATAGCATTCCACTCCATTTCTCTTCCGTTACGCTCTGTTGACTTTTTTTTTTTTTTTTTTTTTTATGCACCATTTTCAAAAAATCATAAAAAATACAATTCGTGAATGAAATATCATAATAAAATTTGTTTTGCACATCCGTAGACATATGTTCTATGACATAAGTTCTGGTTTTTGCTTTTCAACAAAAATTACAGAAGCAGTTACACAGGGAATTTGCAGGGGGTCACAATTCGTTTTCTCTCACATTCAAATGCTAACTAATAACTCGAAAATGACACTAGTTAGCCAACACGGTTACATTATCAACATATAGGAACTCCTTTATGAGCTTTCACATGGCACCATTTTTGTTACCTTGGATGACCTGGGAGAAGTTCTTTCCACTTGCCAAATTTGGCGAAATTAGGTCATGTGACTTCCGGTTACAATGGCAACCAACGTCAGTTTCGTAATTTGTTAATAACTTTTGTTCAAATCATTTTACAAAGCTCAAAGTAGTACTAAATTGTTACCTCTGCCAGGAGGTATTGTGATCACTTTGCTTTGTTTGTTTGTTTGTTTGTTTGATTGTTAGCAAGACAACTCAAAAAGTTCTGGACAGATTTTCATGAAATTTTCAGGAAATGTTGATACTGGCACAAGGAACAAATGATTAAATTGTCATAGTGATCAGGGGGGCAGATCTGTCTTGGCGGAGGTCTGCGCTCTCCGAGTGCTTTTCCTGTTTATTTATTACAACCTTGCCACAGTTAAACTGATGTCTGTTTGGGTCAAGTAGACAAACAGCACAGCTCTTTGCCTCAAGTCAATAGCGTAGACGATTAAGAGCTTCATTAGGTTTGAGGTTTGGCAGAACCTGCTAGTTGTTTTCTCGTCATAAATATTGCACTACGAGCCCAGACCATTACTCGGAGTAAACTCAGACCTTGGACTGTTTCTGATGTTTTGTGAATTTAAGCAGCAATGAAGGCGTAATGATGCTGGGTGACACCTGTGGCGAATGGTTACTGAAAAAGTCAATCGCCTGTCAGAGCTGTGACAGAAAGAGCTGTAATGATGAAGATTTGAGACACAACTCTTGCTTTTTGCATGTTTTACAAATGACACCATTCAGACAGCAGACGGAAATGAAGCGAAGGGACACAAAGGACAGAAACAGGACAGGGCGTTTAATGACAGAGGACCTTCACTGCAAAAGGACAAGACACTAAATTAAACAGGAAATGACTCACATGATATGATGCTCTCACAGGGAGGTTCTAGAGCGACAAAGACACCCTCCCTTCTCTTTGTCTCTTCACCCCCTGTGAGAAGAATATGCACACGAACACAACACCACTCAGGGTTTCTTTGGAACATTTACTAAATCCACGCAATGCAGCAGCTGTGATTACTAAAAAGTCCTCTGTGTGTCAAATAGGCTCAGGTTTTTGGCATGCACGCTAGGTCCTACAGCCTGAATAAGGACAAATCATACATTACTTTAAGCTGAAGAAATTTAAAACCCATATTTCAAGTGTCCTTTTACTGTATGTAGTGTTGCTTCTATAGAACTTAACAAATCACCGAAGAAAATAGTAGTTATGATTACATTTACCCACTTAAGTTGACATTTTGTTGGCCCTCTCTCAGAGCTACTGAATATATAGACCTATTACAGCATTAAAAGCCTTGTTGTGGATGAGAGTTCATTCTTACTCATCTTGTCTCATTAAGGAAAAGTGAAGCGATCCCTTAAATGAGCCAACATTGTGGCACAATGTTAAAATATAGCCTAGGAAATTGAAAAAATTCCTATAAAACGAAATAAAGCGAGGACGACTGCATATTTTGGTCAAAAAAGAAGATTCTGAAGATACTATACCATATAAAAGAATGAATCAATCAATTTTAGCAATTAGCTTTGCAGTTAATGTTATACAAATTGAACTTTCAAGTATAGAGAGAATCAATAGAAAACAAAAAAATGTAAACCAGAAGCACATTTAGAGATGCAAAAATCAAAGTCAAGGGGGAAAACTGTCACAATTTGCAAATGCATTCCGATTCACGATTCTACAGCTTTCTCCACTAGGTCCAAATCAAAAGACTAAATATAGAGACAGATGATATTGTTTCACGTCTCTGTGGAGAAGACAAGACACTGTTCCAAGCTTCTACGTCAGGCTATGATGAAGAGAAACGGAATCATGTTTGAAGACCTCAGATGTGGACCTCCTGCCTAAACAGTGATTGGTTGTTACAACTTTCAATCAGGTTTTAAGAATATATGATGAAAAAATATTGGGATACAAACTACCAAGGACATGTTCTGTGCTATATTTGGGTCATTTGACAGGAAAAGGCGTACTAAGTAAAGATAAATATTTGATTAAATTCCTCTTGGTAGCTACAGATGAGTGTAAGTATAAACTATATACATAGACTGTGTAGGTATATAAATGAAAGGAAATTGAGAGCCTTGTGAGGGAGGAGGGTGGGGGTTAGGATAGGAAAAGTTCATGTAATATTTTTTGTTTTGTTTTGATTTTAATTTTTTTATTTATTCTTTTTTTCATTTTTTGTTTGTCTGTTTGTCTGTTAGCAAGATAACTCAAAAAGTTATGGATAGATTTTGATGACATTTTCAGGAAATGTTGATACTGGCACAAGGAATAAATGATTAAATTTTGGTGGTGATCGGGGAAGGGGGGGGGCACAAGTGATCTGCCTTGGCGGAGGTCTGTGCTCTCCGAGTGCTTTTCTAGTTTCTTCTCTTTTCTTCGGATGTTTAAAAATCATCCCTGTCTGGTATGGCTGAAAGATATATCGTTATTGTATCTATATCTAGATATACATATAGATAATAAAACTTTTTTTTAGTTATTTATAAGTAATTTTTAGGGGGAGTGTTATTGTTATTGCTATTTTTTTTATATCAGTATTTTGTTATTTTTATTATTTCATCAGTAACTTATACTATTTTTAACTAAATGCTGCTGACAGTCGGGGACCTGAGTACAATATTTCGTTTCTGTGTATTTGTATATGCTGAAATGACAAATAAACTTGAATCTGATCTGATCTGAACATTCAAGATATTACTGTCGAAAAAGCAACGATATAAACAATATAGATTTCCCCCGCGCTCGCCCTGCATGTACAGCTCTGGAAGTCACAACAAATTTCATTTTTACGATTGCCCGTGAATGCACCGCTAAGGCCAGCCAACCACAAACCTTATTTCATGCTTGCTGTGGATCGACAGCTGAAACCAACCAATGACAAACCGATGATGTTTGTATTTTTGTGAAAAATGCTTGGTTTTCACCGAACCCATAGTCATATCGTATCGATACCGAAATATCTGGCATGAATATCGAGATATGAAATTTTGTCCATATCGTTCAGCCCTACTGTCTGGTGTATCTGTAAGTTTATACATTTATGTGTGTTCCTTCTGTAAAATGTGTCTTATCTCATTGTAAGGAACTGTAAACGTTTGTTAAATACCATAAACATCCTGTAAAAGCTTCTCTTAATAAAAATAAATCTTAAAAAAATAAATAAATGAATTAAAAAATAAATAAATAAATAAATAATAATAATAATAATAATAATAATAATAATAATAATAATAATAATAATAATTAATAAATAAATACAAATAAAAAAATACAAATAAATAAATAAATAAAAATAAATAAAAAAGAAAAAAGAAAAAAAAAATCCTCTTGGTAGCATCTAAAAAAGCCATCACGAAAATGGTGTAAAGAGGACCCCGCTAACCAAAATAATTGGAGAGACACTGTGGAAGAAATTCACAACACATAGAGACTTAATGTGGGGGAACCATGGTGGATCACACTCATGTTTTCTGGTCCTGCCCCTCTATCCAAACTTACTGGAAGGAAGTATCTAAAATAATTTCTAAGTTTTGGGTTTTAAAATCAACACATCATTCATTTCCCTCTTTCTGGGTCATGAACCTGGTGGTCTCAGTAAGAATGATGCTTACCTCCTCAAGGTCTTGCTGGAAGCGAGTAAAATCCCCATTGCAAAATACTGGCTTACGAGACAATGTCCACCAATGACTGTCTTTACCAGTATTGTAAAACCTCCCCATTTACTAGAAACAGATGACCTACACAATACGACTTCAGAAAGAACTGGGTGAAGAACTTTGGGAAAAATGGCACGTCTACATAACCTGTGAGACAAACTTGTAAACTTTTAAGTGGAAAAACTGTGTTGTTTGTCTAAGCAACTTGATTTATGTAATCCCTTGACCTCATGACCTGTTTGTTTGGTTTTTTTGTTTTTTTGTTTTTGTTTTCTACCCTTCCACAGGAAAAATTTCCTATATTCTTAAGGGCAAACAGGAGTCATTTGAACGGAATCCTTTCATTGTGTATGCTAAGAATCTAAATTTATTGGAGGACAATGCAAACAATTTAAAAAGTTACCACTGTAGCTCCTAAAAGTAGATGCTCAGATTTATGTATTTTGTATAATTTTTTTTTTCTTTTTTTTTTTTGTAAACATAATGTTTGTGATTGTAGTCAACAGGTTGCATGGATCTGATACATGCACTGTTTGTTGTTTGTTTGCGAAAATGATAAAAATTTTAATAAAAACATTTTGGCAAAAAAAAAAAACAACTAAACTCTCATAAATAAAGAGTTTAAAAAAAACATGGAGAGGTTTACTTATATGATACATACTACAGCAAGCAACACGCGAAGATCGATGTAAAAAGTGGACAATATACAGGACGACAACTGACACTATGTTCTAAATAAATGTTTGTGTTGTAAAATTTCAAAAATCAAACAATAAAATATAAGTTTCATTGCAAGAAGGTCCTGGGTTTGATTCCAACACCGGTCGATGGGGGTGGGACCTTTCTGTGTGGTGTTCGCATGTTCTCCCCGTGTCTGTGTGGGTTCTCTCCGGGTACTCCAGCTACCTCCCACCATTCAAAGACACGCACTGATAGGTTAATGGGTTAATCGAAATTGCCCATCGGTGTGAATGTGAGAATGATTGTCTCTATGTAAGCCCTGCGATGAACTGGCGACATGTCCAGAGTTTACCCCGCCTTCACCTATAAGTAGCTGGGATAGGCTCCAGCGACCCCTGTGACCCTAATGAGGATAAAGCAGGTTCAGAAAATGAATGGATCAATGAGTGAAATATAAGTTTAAAAAAAAAAAAAAAAAAAGGAAAACATGACTAATTGAGGTTGGACTCATGGAATAGATTTTCTACAACCCAAAAAAACAGGAACCAACTCCAGATCTTCACAGGAGAATTAACCTACATCAGTGGCGGCTGCTTGTCTTTCAGAGACGGGAAGCTCATTGTCGGCTTACATCAAAAAAATTGTCAAGTTATTTAAACATAAATTTGGTCCTCTGTTCATTTTTAAGAAAATGATCAGTGACCTTATTGTACCAAGTAAACAAGAAAACGTTGAAATTATGTTAAATTGAAACAAGAAGTACAATGAGTGTGTTTTATTTACAGCGCAAGAAATGAACAAGTAATTTCGTAGCGGTTTCTCTCTCGATTTCACAAACAGAATGCATAACAGTATTAAACTGAACTCTGTCAATTGAAGGAGTAGATCTCAAAATAGCTGTCAATCAAACAGGATTCAGCCTTTCAACTGATCCTCCAATCAGCACGTGGAATCCCAGCATCCAGCCCAGCCGAGCTCCGCCCACAGCTCCATTCACCCCCAGAGACGCCGAGCATCCGGGGGCGGGACAACATTGTGGTATTTATCCAATTACCGTCCAGTTTTGAGGCAATGAAAAAAACTGTTCCACTCAGTCCCATTGAAGTCCATGGACGCCTGGCTTCTACGGGCAAATTCATTGACCATAGATCGTATGAGAAACAGCGCAACGGGAATGTATGAGAAGTGAACAACATCGAGTCCACTGATTTGTGATAAAGCTGATTCTGAACGAACTCACCTTTGAGACGAACGTGTTCTAACACATTTGGAGTCAATGAATCGTCAACACAGCCGTACATATTTGACCATTTAATTTTCGTAATTTTAGGGGATGCCGAGTATCCCTTGCAGTCTATGAGAAATCGCCTCTGACCTACATATACCTGTTTTTGACAGCCCGGGAGGATTGGCGAACCCGGGGGAAGCCCACTTGGTGTGGAGAGAACAGGCAAACTCAACACAGAAGCAGCAGTAAGTAGCGCTAGTTCTGGCCTTAAGAGATGCTAAATTATCTTGCTCGCTATTTCCATGTTGTTTTTATTCATTTATGTTCCAAGGTGCTTAATCCTCTGGAGGGTCCTGGGGGGGGGGCTCCACTATGTTCATTTATGAAAGCAAATCATGCCTAAAAACACAGAATGCTAACTCTTTCCAAATTGAGTCTCAAAATGTCCCACAGGTCCTGTTTGTTGCGCTGCTTGGTTTTGTTAGGCCGTATGCACAAATTCTCCGGTACTTTGCATCTCCGCTCCCTCTGTGGATCTCCTCTCATGTCGAAATAAAACACAAGGACAAAAGGACTGTGATACCCAAAGAATCTAAAGGATCCTAGCAGCTACTACTCCCCAAACCTTTCTTCCAGAGCAAAATGAAAGTGATTCAGTCCACAAGGCTCTCTGGCAATCTCTGAAACAATACACGGATCATGAAACAGCCCTTTCCTCTCATCTCCAGTGTGTGTTTGCCTGCTGTTGAGTATACTGTATGTCCAATGGTGTTGAGCTGAACAGCAGTAGCTCCATCTGTGAACCAGTCACTTTCACTCTCACATGCACACACGCAGTTTGTCTTTTTGCAGCAATAGCTATGAATATTCATACGTGTACACAGAGACAGACAGGAAGTCTAGACTCGTGAGTGGAGGTGAAAAATGTGACGGGGGTCATTTGTTTTTATTGAAGAGACAGGACAGGACGTCATGATAGAAGGAAGGACACCAAAAAAAAAAAAAAAAAAAAGGAGGGAAAACAGCTACACAGATTGAAATACAAAAAAAAAAATGAAAGGGAAGCAAAGAGACAAGAGGAGACTCTGACATTATGTCCAGAGACAGAAATATGCTGATGGAGGCACAAAGACATGAGTGGAAATGAAAGGAGGAGGATGAAAAAAAAACAAAAAAAACATAAAGACGAGGGGAAGCTGACAAGGGACGAAGCATTAGTCCCACTCAAACAGACAGAAGAGACGAGAGGGGGAACAAGCAGGCAGCTCTAAATACTTAAAGAGCCACGAAGGACTGGGAAAAGACGAGGGACGAGGGAAGAGGAGAGAACTGACCCGTTGTCTTACGGAGATACAACAGCCGGCTAAGCAAAGCGGACAATCTCTGTGCAGCACAACACTCAGCTCTGTGGCGTCCTCCAGCACCACAGCTTTTATTCCCTTCATTAGAAGTTTCTCTGCTTCCTCTTAAGTGATGTGAAGCAAGTGGGCTGTACACTACAGATAGTACCACTTTATTCACACGTTACACCCCATCCTCAGTAGTGGCTTTTCCATTGAACATCTGCACAAAACTTTACAGATATTTATCAAATGTCGAAAAAACATAAAGAGCATAAATGTTGTTTTTTACCATTAAATCACAAATGCGATGATTTGTTTGTTTATTATCGCGAGATGACACGAGGAGTCATTCCAAAAACATGGCGACAAACATAAATATTGTGTAGATTTACAGATATATTCATTAGGCCTGTAACTGTACAGGGTGGGGAAGCAAAATTTACAATGCACATTTAGTTGTTTTTTCTCAGCAGGCACTACGTCAATTGTTTTGAAACCAAACATATATTGATGTCATAATCATACCTAACACTATTATCCATACCTTTTCAGAAACTTTTGCCCATATGAGTAATCAGGAAAGCAAACGTCAAAGAGTGTGTGATTTGCTGAATGCACTCGTCACACCAAAGGAGATTTCAAAAATAGTTGGAGTGTCCATAAAGACTGTTTATAATGGAAAGAAGAGAATGACTATGAGCAAAACTATTACAAGAAAGTCTGGAAGATACTATTAAAGAAGAATGGGAGAAGTTGTCACCCCAATATTTGAGGAACACTTGCGCAAGTTTCAGGAAGCGTGTGAAGGCAGTTATTGAGAAAGAAGGAGGACACATAGAATAAAAACATTTTCTATTATGTCAATTTTCTTGTGGCAAATAAATTCTCATGACTTTCAATAAACTAATTGGTCATACACTGTCTTTCAATCCCTGCCTCAAAATATTGTAAATTTTGCTTCCCCACCCTGTACACGTACCGAACCGAACTGTTTCGGTACACACCTATTCGGTTCGGTGCACAGCTGTACTGAAACGGCACAGTATGATGAGAAAAAGAAAAAGGAACGAAAGACGTTGTTTGATGCGGAACTTTAAATCAACGGAAGTTCCACATGGACATATGGAAGGACGCGCACATTGACCCAAAATACGAAATAGCAGCTGATATAAGGTAAAAAAAAAAAAAAAACAACAAATATGATGTGAACCTGGAAGGAAGAGACTGAAGACCCCCCGCCATCATTACAGTCCAGCCTGGGATCAGTTCAGGTTCAGGTGAAAGACAACAACGAGGCCCCTAGGAACTACAGTAGTTCTAAAACACTTACACTAGCTCTCTCTCTCTCTCTCTCTCTCTCTCTCTCTCTCTCTCTCTCTCTCTCTCTCTCTCTCTCTCTCTCTCTCTCTCTCTCTCTCCTCTCTCTCTCTCTCTCTCTCTCTCTCTCTCTCTCTCTCTCTCTCTCTCTCTCTCTCTCTCTCTCTCTCACACGCACGCTGTATAACAAAGGAACAGAACCTGGAGTTAGACGTTGAAAGTATATAGTTTCGCTTTCGTTTCACACCAGCGTTTGTTACGTTAGTTATGGACACCCCCACACCCCAGCTTTGACCAAAAAAAATAAAAACATCCCCCCGACAAATCGCACCCTGCGCGTGCACACGCACATACACATAGTGGCCTAAACAGTTTGTTCTGTCCTAAAATAAATCATTTGGTTAATTTTTTGTTGTCAATGTTGCTCTTCAGTTTGTTTAAAGAGAATACCAGTTTGTCCTCTTGTTAATGTTGCACTTCATGTGGAATTTTTTTAGTATTTTTATGCAGATTGTGAACTGACAGAACTGTGATTTGATTTTTGTTGTTTGTTCAAAACTACCTGTCAGGGAAAAGTGCAATACTAATGTTTAGAAACACGTAGTAATATTGATAATTTATTTTATTTTCTATTTGATTTATAGCAGCAGAATTATATTGTAATGTATTACAGGTTGGAAGTAACTTGCGCAACACTGTCCATCAACAAACAGAATAATGTGTGAGCTGGTATTATAAATAAACTAGCTGATGATGAATACAATACAGAAGGAAATCAGAATATGTTTTTATGTTCAAAGCCAAGACCATCTTCCCAGTGATAACTGGATACTTCTATGTCCAGTAAGTAAATAAACAAATACACTCCCCTTAAAAGTATAAGAACAGTGAAGTTGTATTTTTACTGTGAAATGCAAACATGTAGAGGTTGTTGGTGATGTCACTAACAGTTGTTTTAGGGCACAGATGTCAAACATCAGCCAAAACCGGCCTGCAAAAGGGTCCAATCCGGCCCATGGGATGAAGTTTTGAAATGCAAAAAATACACTGAAGATATTAACAACAAGGGTTGTTCAAATCATTTTAGTTCAGGTTCCACATACAGACCAGTATGATCTAAATTGGATCAAACCAGTAAAATACTATCATAATAATCTATAAATAATGACAAGTCTAATTTTTTCTATTATTTTTGAGTAAAAAGTAAAATAAAAAAAAAAAATTACTCTGGCAGGGCTGCCCTTCGTCACCGGTTCTGTTCATAATTTTTATGGACAGAATTTCTAGGTGCAGCCAGGGGCCAGAGGGGGTCCGGTTTGGGGACCACAGGATTTCATCTCTGCTTTTTGCAGATGACATTATCCTGTTGGCCTCATCGAACCTGGACCTTCGGCGTGCCCTGGGGCGGTTTGCAGCCGAGTGTGAAGCGAGTGGGATGAGGATCAGCACCTCCAAATCCGAGGCCATGGTTCTCGACCGGAAAAAGGTGGTTTGCCCTCTCCGGGTCAGTGGAGAGTCTTTGCCCAAGTGGAGGAGTTTAAGTATCTCGGGGTCTTGTTCATGAGTGAGGGAAGGATGGAGCGTGAGATTGACAGACGGATCGGTGCAGCATCTGCAGTGATGCGGTCGTTGTACCGGTCTGTCGTGGTGAAGAAGGAGCTGAGCCGAGAGGCGAAGCTCTGGATTTACCGGTCAATCTACGTTCCGACCCTCACCTATGGTCATGAGCTTTGGGTCATGACCGAAAGGACAAGATCCCGGATACAAGCGGTCAAAATGAGTTTCCTCCGCAGGGTGGCTGGGCGCACCCTTAGGGATAGGGTGAGGAGCTCAGTCACCAGGGAGGAGCTCGGAGTAGAGCCGCTGCTCCTCCGCATCGAGAGGGGCCAGCTGAGGTGGCTCGGGCATCTGTTTCAGATGCCTCCTGGACGCCTCCCTGGGGAGGTGTTCCGGGCATGTCCCACCGGGAGGAGACCTCGGGGAAAACCCAGGACACGTTGGAGAGACTATGTCTCTCAGCTGGCCTGGGAACGCCTCGGGGTCCCCCCAGAAGAGCTGGAGGAGGTGTCTGGGGAGAGGGAAGTCTGGGTGTCCCTGATTAGACTGTTACCCCTGCGACCTGGCCCCGGAAGAAGCGGAAGATAATGGATGGTGGATAAAAAGTAAAATTCCATAAAAATGTTGACATTTACAAACTATCCTTGCACCCAAAATGTGAATCACTTGAACAAATATGAACAAAATTAAATGTCTAAAAAGAAGTAAGTACAATTTTAACAATATACTACCCGTTACTAAATGTTTTGCGTATTTAAAATTGCACTTATTTTTCTTAAGAAATAAGTCAGTTCAGTGAAAGTCAATGGGAGCCAAGGGTTTGTGGTGCCAGCCCCAGTGGTTGTGAGGGGTATTACAACTTTCAGATACCTCTGTATTGGCTTAATTTTAGAGCTGAGGTCCATACCTTTTGAGTGATACATGTACATAAAACCAATATTAATCAAGACTAAATAGTATTGTTGATGTACAGTATTTGATAATGGTTTTACTCTGATGTCCTGATAATGTGATGTTTTTGTAATGATCAACTAACTTTTTCCATTCCTCAGTGCATTTAACGGTCTACTATGGTCAACAGTAACACAGAGTTAAGGTGTGCACACCGTAGAAGTCTATCTCAGTGTAGACGTACAGTCTGTGTTACAGTTTGAGCTCAGTCTTGTGGTGACAGGCAGTTTGGACAGGGAACAAACACACTGTAACGTCTAATTAAAAATGTTTTAAGCAATTGTTCACTCAGGGGCTCCTGTCAAGATGTGGCTCAGTGGTGATGTATTAACTGGAGCTACTAAAAGTAAAGCTGCCACTACATATGATTGGCATTCTGAAAATACAACTTCAAACCAATCCATTTATGTGTGCGTCTTCACATTTAGATTTTACAAGATGTACATAATCATGAGAAGTTGAGAAGATGTTTTAAAGCCTGCATGTGGGCCCGTTGTTTTAAATCAGGGGTCTCAAACATGCGGCCCGGGGGCCAAATGTGGGCCGCCAAAGGTTCCAGTCCGGCCCATGGGATGAATTAGTGAAGTGCAAAAATTCCACAGTCAAGGCTATGGAACTTATTTTAGTTCAGGTTCCACATACAGACCAATATGATCTACAGTAAAATAATAATAGCATATTAACCTACAAAAAATGACTCCATATTTTCTTCTTGCTTTGGTGTGAGAAAAATAATCTTATATTATGCCTATAAATAATACAAACTTCTTTTTTTTTTTCTTTGTTTGTGCAAAAAATAACATTAAATTATGGAAGTATTTACATTTACAAACTATCCTGTAACAATAAAATGCGAATAACCTGAACAAATATGAACAACCTGAAATGTCTAAAGGAAATTAAGCTCAATTTTAACTATTTTTCTGCCTGTTACGAAGTGTTTAGTGTCTTTGTAGATCTGATCCATAATGCACATGTAGAAATAATAAGTTGAGGCATAATATTGTTAAAATTGCACTCAATTTTCTTAAGTTTTTTTTTATTTAAATTTCAGTTTTTTCAAGTTATTCACTTTTTTTTTGGGATTGTTTATAAAAGTCAGTATTTTCATAATTTCATTGGGTTTTTTTGCACTAAAACAAAGACAACAATTTGGAGTTGTCATTATTTATAGCTTATTGTGCTATTATTTGACTCGTTTGGCCCACCGCAGATCAAATTGGGCTGAATGTGGCCCCTGAAAGAAAATGAGTTTGAGACCCCTGTTTTAAATGGTCTGAATAGCATTAAGAAGGTGGAGTGTAACACTTACAGGGTGGGGAAGCAAAATTTACAATGAACATTTAGTTGTTTTTTCTCAGCAGGCACTACGTCAATTGTTTTGAAACCAAACATATATTGATGTCATAATCATACCTAACACTATTATCCATACCTTTTCAGAAACTTTTGCCCCTATGAGTAATCAGGAAAGCAAACGTCAAAGAGTGTGTGATTTGCTGAATGCACTCGTCACACCAAAGGAGATTTCAAAAATAGTTGGAGTGTCCATAAAGACTGCTTATAGTGGAAAGAAGAGAATGACTATGAGCAAAACTATTACGAGAAAGTCTGGAAGATACTATTAAAGAAGAATGGGAGAAGCTGTCACCCCAATATTTGAGGAACACTTGTGCAAATTTCAGGAAGCGTGTGAAGGCAGTTATTGAGAAAGAAGGAGGACACATAGAATAAAAACATTTTCTATTATGTCAATTTTCTTGTGGCAAATAAATTCTCATGACTTTCAATAAACTAATTGATCATACACTGTCTTTCAATCCCTGCCTCAAAATATTGTAAATTTTGCTTCCCCACCCTGTAAGTGTAAGATGCACAAGTAAAACACTGATTTTAAAGAAAACAGAATATATAAAAAGGGACAAACTACTGCAGTTGCATCGTAGTCGTGAAGCTGAGCGTTTGGACACAGCTGATGGAAAACCCCACTAAACCGTGGAGTGTGTGAAGCGCCAGGGCTGCGAGCTGGTGCTGGCTGGCAGAGAACTAGAGCTGGCGCTGGAGAAGGGGAGGCCAATAGGCTGGCATGGCTGCAGCTACAGCGCTGCTGTGTGATATCACAGCGAAACAGATTGAGATTAGCTTGCCATGATCCACAGAGGAGGAAAGAGGGATGGAAGAGGGAGCGAGGGATGAAGGGGAAACAGAGACAAACTATGGAGCCGCTTTCATAATTTGGAAGGGGGATCTTCTAAAATACAGAAGGCAAAAGGGGTCTTTTCTTTGTTTGGTTTTTACATTCTCTATACAAACAATTGTGTTTTGGTTGCCTTGCAGTACTGTCAGCATTACACTGATCGGACATTGTTCACTATATCACTGCACCGCACGCATGTTTATCATTCTACTCCCCTCAACTTTTATACTAACGTTTCCTGTTTTCTTTATTTCTTCTCTTGTGTGTTTTTCAGCACTTCTGTCCCTTCGATTTTTTATTTCACCCCTGCTCGAGTTTGACAAGGCTGATACTCCTTGCAGTCGACCCTCTGGGTAAATTAGCTCTCATTAGAAATATGGAGGCATCTCCTGCTGCTCAGCCTGTCTTCATTTACTAATCCAGCAATTATGACATCTCCTGGTGTGAAACTTCCTCATCTTCTTCTCATTTTGCCTTTGCTTTCTGGTCCCATCATGCTCTATACGAGGGGGTTCAGTATGTTTCCGTTTGCCTGGCACATCAAGAGAGACGGCGCAGCAGTCTTTGATGGTATTAGCTCCATGCTACATGTGTATGCATTAGAGGGGAAGGGTATATGCATGTCAATGTTTTTTCCAGTGTGTATTCTATATTTACGTTCCATACTGCATGAGCACTGTATAGCCCAGTTTTTGACAGTGAGGGATTAGAAAAATTGGATTAGCCATTATCACTGAGGATTACAAATTGGATGGCAGTAGCCAAGGGACAGTCCTCTATATAGCATGATTGACAGCTGATCAGCTTTGTCATATCGGGCCTACGCACTGAGTGGGTGTTGCCCTGTGGCACAAAGCAGCTGGAAAAAGATGCATTAACCAAGGAGATGCACTCAAAGATGAAGTTAAAATTTAATGTTGCCATACGGTACAAAGGGAAAGCACTATACGAAAGATATGTGAAGAATAATGTCACTTTGCTTTTCTAAAACACTGGAACGTACGCTTTAAAAAATGTAAATCTTCCCAACTGTTCTGAATCTTATTCATAACTTAGAAATATTTGGTCTGTATTAAAGCACAGTTAGAACAGACTGTGTTCATAAGATCTGTGAAGCCGATTTGAAAATTTTAAAGAAAGAGTGTTGTACAATGTGAGTACTTTACTACACAATCAAAAGAAACTAAAGTGACTGATAAGACAGGTGAGAAGTCATAATCCATGTGATGGGGTTTCTTAACATTTTATTTTCTCTTCACGTTATTTTTCCATTTCAGTTGCAGACTACAGGGTGGGGAAGCAAAATTTACAATGAACATTTAGTTGTTTTTTCTCAGCAGGCACTGCATCAGTTGTTTTGAAACCAAACATATATTGATGTCATAATCATACCTAACACTATTATCCATACCTTTTCAGAAACTTTTGCCCAGATGAGTAATCAGGAAAGCAAACGTCAAAGAGTGTGTGATTTGCTGAATGCACTCGTCACACCAAAGGAGATTTCAAAAATAGTAGGAGTGTCCATAAAGACTGTTTATAATGGAAAGAAGAGAATGACTATGAGCAAAACTATTACGAGAAAGTCTGGAAGATACTATTAAAGAAGAATGGGAGAAGTTGTCACCCCAATATTTGAGGAACACTTGAGCAAGTTTCAGGAAGCGTGTGAAGGCAGTTATTGAGAAAGAAGGAGGACACATAGAATAAAAACATTTTCTATTATGTCAATTTTCTTGTGGCAAATAAATTCTCATGACTTTCAATAAACTAATTGGTCATACACTGTCTTTCAATCCCTGCCTCAAAATATTGTAAATTTTGCTTCCCCACCCTGTACATATTTAATGACATGTTTTTAATGATTGTTTCTTACAAGAATATTTCAAAGCTCAACCATAATGAATTTTTTTTTTCTTTTTTTTGCAAATACAAATATATAATAAGACAAATACATGTACATAACTCTCTTGGTAGAGAGAAGGGTATGAAAATGTGCAGGTGAGGTCGGAAACCTGAAAGGCTTACAGCACAGGTGTCAAACATGACAAATCCGGCCCACCAAAGGGTCCAATCTGGCCCCCGGGATGAATTTATGAAATGCAAAAATTACACTTAAGATATTACCAATCAAAGATGTTCAAATAATTTTAGGTCAATTCGACCTAAAGTGGGTCAGACCAGTAAAAAACTATCATAATAACCTATAAATAATGAAAACTGCAAAAAAAAAAAAAAAAGGAAAATTACACAAAAATGTTTACATTTACAGACTAGCCTTTTACAAACAAAACATGAATAGCCTAAACAAATATCAATAACCTCAAATGTCTTAAGAGAAGTATGTGGAATTGTACCAATATTCTGCCTGTTACTAAATGTTTTGTGTATTTGTAGATCCACTGTGATCTGTGAGTTGTGATGCACATGTATAAATGATAAACTAAGACGCAATATTGTTCAAATTGCACTTATTTTTCTTCAGAATTTCCAGGTTCATATTTGTTCATGTTGTGTTCAAGTACAATTTGTAGATGTAAACATTTTCATTACAGAATTTTACTTTTTTCACTAAAAAACACAGAGAAAACTTTTGAGCTGACATTATTTATCAGTTCTTATCCTATTATTTATATAATTTTACTGGTCCGGCCCACTGTAGATCACATTAGGTTGAATGTGGCCCCTGAACTGAAATGAGTTTGACACCCCTGGCTTATAGAATGACCTCATCTTGACCTAGCTGTATTTTAAACAAAATAAAAGGATGGCATTTGCATACCTTCCATGAAGTAGCGGGATAAATAAAAATGACATAAACATAAGAAATGATGGTTATACAGGGTGGGGAAGCAAAATTTACAATGAACATTTAGTTGTTTTTTCTCAGTAGGCACTACGTCAATCGTTTTGAAACCAAACATATATTGATGTCGTAATCATACCTAACACTATTATCCATACTTTTTCAGAAACTTTTGCCCAGATGAGTAATCAGGAAAGCAAACGTCAAAGAGTGTGTGATTTGCTGAATGCACTCGTCACACCAAAGGAGATTTCAAAAATAGTTGGAGTGTCCATAAAGACTGTTTATAATGGAAAGAAGAGAATGACTATGAGCAAAACTATTACGAGAAAGTCTGGAAGTGGAGGAAGCAACAAAAAACGTACCAAAGCTTTTATTAAAGCTCTCAAATCCAAAATCCTAAAGGATCCAACCAAATCCATGAGAAAAATGGCAATTGAACTTGAGGTAGACAACAAGACCGTTAGAAATGCAGTAAAATATGATTTGAAGTTAAAATCTTACACAAGAACACTAAAACACTTGTTGACAACAGCAACAAATCCAACTTTAGCAATTTTTGGGAATCATGTTTATGGCCGCCTTCTAGCCCAGATCTAAACCCTCTGGATTCTGCTATTTGGGGCGTTTTAGAACATGCTACCAATAGAACATCACACAGCAATGTGGACTTTCTTAAAGATACTATTAAAGAAGAATGGGAGAAGTTGTCACCCCAATATTTGAGGAACACTTGCGCAAGTTTCAGGAAGCGTGTGAAGGCAGTTATTGAGAAAGACGGAGGACACATAGAATAAAAACATTTTCTATTATGTCAATTTTCTTGTGGCAAATAAATTCTCATGACTTTCAATAAACTAATTGGTCATACACTGTCTTTCAATCCCTGCCTCAAAATATTGTACATTTTGCTTCCCCACCCTGTATATTTATAAACATCATTTCTTTCAATAACATAAAGAGTAGAAGGAAATGAATAATAATGATCAGCAATAATAGTAGTTGTAATAAAAACACTAAAACACTAATGACAATTGAAATGTAGTAAATCTATTCACTTGTAGTCCTTTTTGATTTTGAAGGTTTTTTCTCCTCTCGCTTTAGAAAAATGAGAGTAACAGTTATATGAGGAATGTGGATCTGACCACAGTCATGATTTCAGATGTGTCCACTATTACTTATCATAATGTGAATGCAGATGATGGCCAGATGTTAGAACTTCCATCTCACAGCAAGAAGGTTTGAGGTTCGACTCTGTGTTGTTTTACCTGTTCTGTCCATGCTGCACAGCTTTCCTCCAGGTCCTTCGGTTTCCCCCACCATTAAAAACAGGTACACGTGCATTCATTCTCCTGTCAGTACATCTGCTGATGATGATTCGTAGTTGGTCCCCAAGACTGACTTTCCCTGTGGGGAATAAAGGGAGTTAATCTGAGTTAATATAAAACCCTTGACAGTTGGCCACCAACACCCTTTTGGATCCATGGGAACTTTTGTGCCACATTTTAAGACATTCTGTCAAGGTGTTCTTGAGATAAACATTCTTTCAGAAATGTGTGAAAGGATTAAACAAGCAAAAGATGGACATCATGTCTCCCAGACTGAGCTCCTACCTTGTGACTCAATTTGTTATTGTTTATGGAAATCCAGTGCTGCGATTAACCCTTAGAAACCCAACCAGCCACCAGGAACCAAAAACATCTAGTGATCAAAAATGTTTAATAATCTCTGATCCAATAAACTTATTAATAAGTGCAAATAATTAGTGTAAAATACAGTTTATCATCTTTTCATGGTCATCAGATATGACCTATTTGACCGTTCAGAGGCTCCGTAAGTGAATGCGGAAACACCATCATCTTCTACAACATTGATGGAGTTGAATCAATGACAATGGATGGAGAAACTTGTTTTGTGTTCGTCAATGAGAGATTTTGATGAAAAAGTCCCTTTTTCTTCAGTTTTGTCTGTTTCTGATATAATAACTCAACTTTAATCTGAGCTTTCATGAACATTTACATGATCAGTGAATTAAATATTAAAAAAAAACATGATTTTCATTAAAAAAAAATGTAAAAATACAGATTACACTGGTCAACAACAAATTTATTGTTGAAGTTTTTTGAGCTGATTTAGGATAATTTTGGTGTGCTGAATCCAAAAATCACATTAATTTTGCTCAATCAGGTCAACTTTCTGAACTATGCTACATATTGGCTTTTTAACATTTTTGCTTACATTTATGGGCATTTTCACATCATATGATACAAAATTCTTTCATATTTCTTGCAATAAACGAGTTCTGAAGATTTTACTTTTGCCAATTTATGATCAATGGTTTTTTTAATATTACAGGTGAATGAAATGGCTTCGACTAGAAGATCTTGCAAAAATAAGCCTGACGTATTCTGCTACATCTGCGGTGAATACACCATTGTACCTAAGAGCAATCAAGTCACAAGTTTCATAAAGTGTGCTTACCAATCTTATTTTGGTATTAAACTTGGTGACCAAGATAAAGTTTGGGTGCAGATTGTGAGAAGATCAAATTTTTCAAAATCAAATTAGCAAAAAAAACCTGAAATCAAATTAGCAAAAAAAACCTGACCTGATTGAGAAAAACAGATGTCATTTTTGGATTTAGCGGTGCAAAATGGTCCTAATTCAGTTGAAAAAACCTAGACAACTTGCAAAAAACATTTTTTTGTAACCCAGTGTTATAATATTATGATAAATGGTGATAAATCACTTAAAGGAAATCATCTGGGAACTGCCACAAAAATAACACTGGATCTTTATGGGTTAACCCTTTCATGCATGAATTATGAGAACCTTAGTCAATATTTTTTTCTTGAGTGTTTTTGTTCCTCTTTAGGCATGAAAAAAACAATACAATTAATTTTTCTTTTTTCTTTTTTTTTATGAACCTATTTTTCGTGGAGTTACAAAAATGTCCACTCAGCTGGACACCATGTGTTTAAGTTTTGAAGCAAAGAAACATTTATTTGAAAATCATCATCAGAAAGTGGTATACTGTGTCAAAACTATGAAATAAAAACATTTTTAATGCCGCTAATTGCTAAATTGCTACCATTTTCTCACATTTTATCATACTCTAATATTAGTTATTACTCATTTCATGGAGATAAAATCCTCCTGAGACCCAGGAAATGGACAGTTTTAGCTTTTTTACATTAAAAAATTGTCTCAATTGGAGACTGCATGATACAACAGTTTTTTCAGATACATTTTAAAAATTATTTTAATTTATTGATTGATTTTTTAATGGAATGTCCTCTGCAATGCATAGCAACTTTTGTCCCCTACAGAGGACAAAATGCATTGCTGGGTCTCAAGAAGATATGAAAAAAAAAGTTAATTACAGTCTAATAACAATTAGCAATTGATTTACACTAAAACATGTTACTGCATATCAGGTTTATCAAGAGCAGTAAAGTTACAGTAATTGTATGAATTGCAGTGTTTGGGATGATGCATAAGAGTCCACTGTGTTGGCTGATATGGAACTAAAACAACAAAACCCATGAATATACAAGAGAACAGCTGTAGAGTAACTGTCCACTGGAGTGACCACTGTGCATGAAAGGGTTAAACTGGAAATTTCTGTTGCTTAATCTAATGTTGATAGAATAAAAATGACAACATGCAGCCTACACCTAAAACCTTCAGTGTTTCCACAAGTGCATGCTCAGTCGGTGCTGAAGAAAACTAATTAAAATTAATTTCTGTCCTTGGATAAAAAGGACTTATACGGTGTAATGAAGTTGGAATTAGCAGGCACTGTTAAATAAAGCTGTTACATCATGCAGCTGTGGTGAGTCACAGCGTGTCGCAGGCTCGTAGGATGTCAGAGGGAGTCAGCATAAGGGTGGGGGTGGGGGGAGGGGGGGGGGGGGTGGTGCTCTGTGGTTAAAGGGTGAGAAAGGGGAGGAGATGCAGCGAGGCTTTGACCCCTGTCAATCTGCTGCTTGTTAGAAACAGATGATGACTGAGCGAGGTCATGCAGCCGCACTATGACGGACTTTAATGTGTGTATGGTTTTATCTACTGTTCATAAACGCATCTTTTTTTTATCATGCAACTAGCTATAAAGTGATAGTGTGTTTGTGTGCGTGTATGCAAAGTTACGGGCATGCAGGAGAAGAGATGGAGGATGACCAGAGTCTTAAATCATGCAGCCCTCGCTTGTCATGGCTCAGCGTGTGTGTGTGCGTGAGTATGCACTTGCTCTCTTGGCCAGTGGAATAAATAGCACTAATGTTTTCCATGTCACCTTCATTTGCACAGTCAGCACTCTCACTTTGTGGCTCAGACGCACACACACGCACAATCAGAACACATACATACAGTCTTTAACCTTTATTGAGAGGTTTAACAGCAGGTAGATGAAAAGATTAAGTCTGTGTAATAAATCACAGTCATCAAAGTCTATAAAAAGTCAACAGAAATAAAAAAAAAAAAATTCTCACAAAAGTCTACATATGTGCAATACTAATTAAATTCACCACCCCTGCTGGTAATTGAAACAAATAATCATTATGGCAACTCTTTCCAAATCTTTTTAGAGTAGAAAGTTGACAGTGGCCAGCACAAATGGAAAATAAATGACCAGTAAATTCCACCTTAAGCTTGTTGTAGCGACATTAACGTCACTGTATCTTAACCCTTTCATGCATAGTGGTCACTCCAGTGGAAAGTTACTCTACAGCTTTAATCTTGTATATTCATAGGTTTTGTTGTTTTAGTTCCATATCAACCAACACAGTGGACACTTATGCATCATGTCATAAACTGCAATTCATACCATTATTGTAACTTTGCTGTTCTTGATTTTGGTTCTTGAGTGGAAATCAATTGTTAATATTTATTTTTTGCATATTATCTCCATGAAGTGAGTAATAACTAGTATTAGAATATGTTAAAATGTGAGAAAACATCAGATTAGCTGCATTAAACATGGTTTCATTTCACTGTTTTCAAATCACTTTATAATATTAGGTTTTAAATACATGTTTCTTTGCTTCAAGAATAAAATTCATGGTGTAGCTGAGTGGACATTTTTGTAACTCCATGAAAAACAGGTTGATTTAAAAAAAAATTCAATCACATTGGGTTTTTTTTCATGCCTAAAGAGCAATAAAAACACTCAAGAAAAAAAATCTTGATTAAGGTTCTAATAATTCATGCATGAAAGGGTTAAAGAATCAGATAAATTGCATCAGTAAACTTGATGGACTAGCACCATTAATGGTAAAAAAAAAAAACCCAAGCGCAATACACACTGGCACTCAGGCCTATTAAAATGAATGTCAAGTGAGTAGAATTTTCTGATGGCACCGTTATATATTTATTTAATGTCATGATCTGCACAAACCTTCGGAAAATCAGATGAAATGAGATGGCCCATCTTACAACTGCTTATAATGGCATGAGGTCACTTAATAAGTCTGTTTTGAGGGGCACACAGGACATATTACATAATGGTTCATACTGAAAAAAACAGTTTGAAAGAGTAAAAAGAGAATGACTGAATGATAAAGGGCAAAAATACGTACATACAGAAACAAATTGCTCCGTTTATTAAGTTTTCTTGGAAGTAACCTTTAGCAGCGGGACTGCAATTTGTTTTTATTCATCTATTTTTCTGCAGCTTTTTCAATTTCATTTCTGTGGTTATCATTAGCTTAAGGGTTGATAAATAATAGCACTTGCTCAGTTGCCATTATGATTGAAACTAAATATCTAACTCTTAGAAATTGAACATTACGTACTGTGTCACACTGTACAATCTTTCAATTCTTTCAATTCCTTTAGAACGGGGGTGTCAAACTCATTTTAGTTCAGGGGCCACTTTCAGCCCAGTTTGATCTCCAGTGGGCCGGACCAGTAAAATAATAAGAGTGAAAAAGTAAAATTATATTATGATCAGGTTTACATTGATAAAGTTTCCTTAAAAATCTGAATAACATGAACAACTTGAATTGTCTTAAGAAAAATGAGCGCAATTTTAACAATATTATGCCTTGGTTTATCAGTTTATCATTTACACATGTGCATTACAATCGCAAAAAAAGATTTAGTAACAGGCAGAATACTGGTAAAATTGCATTTACTTTTCTTAACACATTTCCGTTTGTTCATATTTGTTCAGGTTATTCACATTTTTTCTAAATGTATAATTTAGTAATGTAAACATTTTCAAGTAATTTTACTTTTTTACACCAAAAAACAAAGAGAAAATTTGGGGTTGTGATTATTTATAAGTTATTATGATAATATTTTACTGGTTCTGACCCACTTGAAATCTAATTGTGTCTGTATGTGGAACCTGAATTAAAATGATTTTGATACCATTGATTGTTAATATCTTCAGTGTAATTTTTTTGCAGTTTTTTACAAATTCATCCCATGGGCTGGACTGGACCCTTTGGCAGGCCAGATTTGGCCCCCGGGCCGCATGTTTGACACCTGTGCTTTAGAAGAAAAAACAAAAAATGCTCATGCAGGTATGAGTTACTAGTCAGAAAAATGATCGCAATTTAAGAAAATAGGCCCAATGGACCTGTAGCATGTTCCATCAAGAATCAGTAGCAAGTTGAATTTGTGAGGTTGTCAGGTTCTGTCTCTATGTTGGAGTCCTGTGGTCTGGATGCAGGAGATCAATGCCCCAATAGAAGTGGGTGGTCCTTTTACTGGAGGAGAACTCAACTAATTAAATGAACGTCCATATATGACTTCTATCAGTGCTCAGTAGTAACTATACTGATATCTGTAATCATTTCCATGTTATGAACCATCATGGCCTGTTATAAGTAAAGGCAAATTTTAAATATTTCAAAAATTCATTAAAAATTCAAAAATATAAATTTCTCAGAGCTGTGAACGAACTTTGTAGACACTGTCCCAAAGAAGCTATATATCAAATTTGAAATGAACCAGTAGTTTTGTCAGAGAAGGCATTTGAAGAAATTGCTAACAAAGATGGTGACGGAGACAGCAACAAAGATGAAGATGGCAACTAAGACAGCGACGGAGACGGCGACGGAGACGGCGACGGAGACAGCAACAAAGATGAAGATGGCAATGACAGACACAGCACCTTCACAACAGCTCATGACCTATCAGTCAGTGAGCTAATAATGAGACTGTCCATCCGGCCGATAGGTGAATTTGATCAGTTATGGGTTAAAAGAAACTGGTGAAAACATCAAGGCAACAATCTTAGAACCAACTTTTAGCAGCAGGACTGCATCTCCCTGTTTTTTTACAAAGCTAGGCTAACTCCGGCTTGCACCATTTCCTAGGTCTAGTAACTCTGTATGTGAGGGCTATTCAACAGACAGTCAGCGGGCCAGAACCAGCACGTCAGTCAAAACAGACCGGCCCAGAGCCCCTCTACCCACAAGTAATAAATAAATAGTTTAACTAACAGTCGTTAAACCAGGTGTCTCCAACACGTCACTCGCATCACTTTATGTCCACAAAGTTGTTCTGTTTTTAATTGATATATCTTGACAGCATATGTAAATTTAGAAAGGGGCAAATCATTCAGGAATACAGCATGCACATGCTGGTTAAGTTTTATTGAATGACTGAGAACGCTCCTTTTAACAATTTTGAAGTATCAAAAATGCACATACAGGAGTGTATTATTATTATTATTATTATTATTTAGAATTAACTAATTATATAAAAATATGCATGATTGTTCTGTTTCATAATTTTTAAAAGTCTATTAAAATATTTAGGAATACAGCATGCAAATGCTTGGATCTGTTTCTTTTCTACTTTTGATTTTCTTAAAAAAAAATATGTGTCAATTGTACATCCAAGTATCTAGAGCAGGGGTGTCAAACATGCGGCCTGGGGGCCAAATGTGGCCCGCCAAAGGTTCCAATCCAGCCCGCAGGATGAATTTGTGAAATGCAAAAATTACACTTAAGATGATCACAGAAAATTTTGGTTCAGGTTCCACATACAGACCTGGAAAAATATTATCATAACAACCTATAAATTCTTACAACTCCAATTTTATGTTTTTGTAAATGTAAATATTTTCATGTTATTTTCCTGTATTTACACTAAAACAAACTATAATTTCACAGAAAACGTAAATATCCTGAACAAATATGAAAAACCTGAAATGTCTGAAGAGACATAAGAGTAATTTAGATAATATTCTGCCTGTTACTAAATATTTAGTGTATTTGTAGATTCACTGTGATCTGTAAGTTGTAATGAAAATGATGTCAATAATAAACTGAGGCAGAATATTGTTAAAATTGCACTCATTTCCTTAACAAATTTTAGGTCGTTCATGTTACTCACATTGTTTTAAAGAACAGTTTATAGATGTAAACTTTTTCATCATGTAAGGAAAGTCTGGAGTTGGCATTATTTATTTATAATTATGGTATTATTTCACTGGTTAGATGCACGTCAGATCAAATTTGGCTGAATTTGTCCCCTGAACTAACATGAGTTTGACACTCATGTTTTAAAGAATAGCTGGTAGATGTAAACATTTTAATGAGATAATTTTACTTTTTTCACTCTGAAACATAGAGGAAAGTTTGGAGTTGACATTATTTATATATAATTATGCTAATATTTCACTGGTCTGGCCCACTTCAGATCAAATTTGGCTTAATGTGGCCCCTGAACTAAAATGAGTTTGACACCCCTGATCTAGAGTAATACTACAAGGGTCCGAGCCACAGTCCTTAGCATTGTGATCCTTTGGCCCATGACAAAATACATTTGAGTGGCCCTGCTGTATATGTAGCAATGGATATGAAGACATGCCCTAAACATACGTGTGTCTGTGTGTTTAACTCAGTGCAGTCCAGGTCACTGTCTTCAGATTATTCAGATTATTCCTTTTCAGAGTGATTAACAGTAAAAATACCAGTATCAGTGTTTTCTGTTCATCACACACGGGTGCTAAGGTAAAAGCGGGTACATGTCCACTTTCCATGGGTGGTCTTAGACATGGGTAAAGACCCCCGACCCCAAACTCAGCCATAAACAACAGTCATAAACATTACATCTCATAAAACTTTGACAGAATGATATTTTTCTGCAGTTAGTGCTTGGTTAAATTTAACTTGCTGCTCAAAGTTATACAGTTGGAAAAAATCTTTGAATAGGAGCTACTGCTGTACTTTGGCTACATTTAGGTAACATTGTTCGCCTAGTTACAATCCTGATTATAGTAATATTTTTTAACTGTAAAAAAGGTGTTGTTGACGTTTATGATATTTTGTTCATGCTGTCTTTTCTTATATTCATCATTTAATACATCTTATGTATTTTATTTTATTTCATTTTATTGTAATTTTTTTTTTTGTTGTTGTTGTTATTGTTTTTTTTTTTTCTTTCTCTCCTGCCCAGTTTACTCAGTTCTGGTTGTAGTTATTGTTACCATTATAATTATCACCATGGTTGTTATTGTTTGAAGTGTTGATATTTTCTTGTGAGGGTCTTTGCCACCTTCTCCTTTCTTGTTCTACCCCCTTCATCCCCCATGTCAGGTCTGGCATCGAGATGTGGTTCAACAAAACTCATAATAAACACAGTAGAACATCAAGGGGAGCTTCATATACTTTATGAAGTTTCCCTTGGCAAAGCAAATTTGTTCAGCACCAAAAGGCAGCCAGACTACCATTCAGCTGTTATGATGCTGGACAAGACAAATTAGAAAAAATAAAAATTAAAAAAAGTGTGAATAATAATTTACTATATCATCTTGTGGTTTAGTCTGATTTCATTCTTAGGAGAAAAAAGAAAATTGTCATGACAGTTACAGGTGTCTAGTCTGAGAGAACATACACAGGTTCTACAGTAAAAGCAAATGCACTTCTGTGGTTTGTAGCGTGCCTCGGGCAGACATTCACCGAACCAGTGATGTACAAAACTAGTGTCAAAACATGCCAAAATAATCTGTGTAGAATGGCTTTTTAGAAATGCTCTGCCAATAAAAAACTCACACACATGCATCCATAAACCACAAACATACTGTATTTCATCCCTTGAACATCCCTCAGCTCCAACAATAAATAAACTATCCATTTATAAACAGTGTTCAGGGAGAGGAAAAAAAAAAGAGAATGTGTGTGTGCCTTGAGGTTTTAGGTCTCATATAATATTGATTGGCTTTTTTTTCTCTCTTCTTTCTCCTCTGATCTTTCTCTCCATTCAGTTTCACACACTTTTTGCCAGCTGTTACATCTTCACAAGTTGCTAAAATGCATGTCTGATGAACACGCAGAATTAAAAAGTGAATACACTAATAATTCAAAGTATTGCACATACGCACAATGAAGCCTGCTGTATAGGCAGATGCCCCACAGCAAGAGACCAGCGTCATAAATATTCATGTATTCCCATGATTGCAGAAATGTAAATAAGTCAACAGTCGTGAAATTGCCAGCATCTGGGTACTGTGGGGTGGTGAGAAAAGAGTCAAGGAAAAAGGGGAGAGATGCGTGGGGGGTGGGGGGATAAAGCAGGACGGAGAATATGATTCAGTGATGAGAGGGAAGATGGGAAAGAAAAGCGTAGAGGGGGTCACCTGGATTATTTTCCACTTTCAGCGTAATGACTCTCGCTTGGGTTCACGTGCAATTACTTAATGATAAATATCCTGGAGAGCCTATCCATTTTGTATTCTTCGGATAGAGAGGAGCAGCTGCAGGGAGCGCTGAGGAATGAGGAACATCTGTTTTACATGAAGACAGTTAATGTCTCTCTGGGCACCGTTTGGGATCGACTATCACAGACACAGAGTCGGTCACAGTGTAGCATCTGATGCACCGTCTCTGAAAACAATCACATAGACAAAACACTGTTTAGTTATGAACATTTTGTCAAGGAACACGAGTCAATATGACTATAATAATGTTATTCCCAGTCTCCCAATCCCTATACCTATTCTATACCTAAAACATAAAGTATTAAAAACCGGTTTGTAATTATGCATCATATTTCTTAAACTGATCAGTGTGCTGTACACTAAATCTTAAAAAGTAATTAGCTTGTTTTCAAATAAATGTTGTAGGACAAATGTAATCGACTCAGACTGTGAAATGCAATGGAAAAGCAGCACAAATGGCTACTGTGTTTATAAGTAATTGTAACCGTTCAAAGTTCTATGTTTACCTGGGGTTTTCCAGTATTAACCCTTAAACCCCTGAGACATTACTCCAGGTAAACCCGCTGTTGTGAATTGTCATCATAAAAGCTGCTGTTTTCTTCAGTGGTTTTGTTTTACTGTGTGTTTTAGGGTCAAAACGATGTAATAACAGAAAAAGACACACAAAGGAATTGATGTTTCAGAGGTTTTTACTAGGGATGTCCGATATTGGCTTTTTTGCCAAAAACCGATATGCCGATATTGTCCAACGCTTAATTTCCGATTCTGATATCTACCGATACCGTTGCTGATATATGTGGGATATTAAACTAATTTTAGGTAACATCACATATCTCCTGTCATGGAATTAACACATCATGCTTAATTTTATTGTGATGCCCCATTGGATGCATTCTCAAATGCAACAAGGCTTTCAAAATGTAAACACTGTCTGTGCGAAGAATACATAGTTCAACTTAAGTTGTGAGAAAAATGCCATATTTATTTATTTTCTCTCCCTCACTCCATGAGTCTATTACAGTGTGGCAACTCTACTGTACAATTTTGAAAACTGCACATTTCTTTCAGCTACAAACAATGCTTCATTTACGCGTCGGTAAATGCCAGTGAAATCAAGGCATTATTTTATTGGTTTTAATGATAGGCAAAAAAAACAATAATGATATTCACCGATATTACATTTTTATGCCAATATCGGGCCGATAATATCAGTGGGCCGATATTATCGGACATCCCTAGTTTTTACTAAATAAGGCACTCAGAAAACAATTTTACGCAGAGATCCCGCAAAAAAGGTGAGATGGTGATCCCACCTTTTTTCCACCATTGACTGATTTCCAAAACTAAGCCAAAGGAGTAACAGGCTGGACAGGTTGGACTTTTACACAGTGGACCTGCGTTCCAGAATCAAAGGGACGCAGTATATAGTGTGACGCATCACTTCTGTGTTGGAAATACCCCGAGCATAGTGGTGTTGCTAACCTCTCCTGTCACCGTTCTACAAATGTTAGCATGGATAGTCTCCTCCGCCTGAAGTAACAAGAGCTCACGGATCTTGGCGTCTCCCTAGTTCAACGTCTCTCTGGTCGTGTTGATATGTTTGTTGACTGTACACGGCCCGCGATCAATTTTAAATCTTCCAGTGGGTGCAAATGAAGGTACTGGCATGGATTCTGCCGCAGCCGCCTTGGGTGCCATGGGTAAAAATGGCACGAAGCCACAGCAACTGGGCGGCTGTGGCAGAATCCATGCCAGTGTCTTCATGTGCACCCACTGTCTCTCCAGCACAGGGGTCGCCATCATCAAAACGTCACACCTTGATTGCAGAACGAGAGCTGTTCCTTTTACATTGCGTTCCAGAATCATGATCCCACCTTTATCACTGCTCTGTTACTACCTCCAGATGCATTACAAAGCCGCAATAAAGGTGGGACCAAATGATCCCACCATTTCATTTACACAATCATCATTCTGGAATAAAGGCAAAATATTTCCGTAACAGAAGTGCTGTGTAAAAGGGGCGAGAATGTACAGCAATATGAGATTTAGGATATTGAACATGAACTGACCACGACCACTCCACTCGTCTGGGGAACGTTGTCTGGTGGTCCCGAAACCTTGTACAAGACAATCCAGGCTCTTTTCATGGGTTGGTCCACGTTGGTGGAACGATCTACCAAGCACCACCAGAACAGAGGTGTCCCTGCCTATCTTCAAGAAGCTCCTGAAGACCCAGCTCTTCCAAGAGCACCTCCTGTCCTAGCACTGTCAGACATTCCATTTTAAATATATTAATAAGGTTTTTCCAGGATCATCACAGGTATTCCCAGCATCATCTCTGGACCTGCTGCTGTGGTCCTGCCTCTCTCCTGCCTTCATTGTCATCACTCACTTATCTTCAACTGCATCCATATGTCTCCCCCTACTTCTCCCCTTCTCCCCCTCTCCCCCAGTCTCTATCTCTATCGCTCTCTCTTTTTCTCTTCCTTTACCCTCTCTCTTTAACCTCAACTGGTCAAGGCAGACGTCCATCCTCCAGGAGTCTGGGTCTGCCCCAGGTTTCTGCTGTTAAAGGGAAGTTTTTCCTCGCTACTGTCACCAGTCACAAATGTTCGCTCCTGTAGGATTCTGTTGGGTTTCTGTAAATTGGCTTAAAGTCTGGTTTTGACCAACTCTATATGTAAAGTGTCATAAGACAACTTTTGTTGTGATTTGGCACTTTATAAATAAAATTTGATCAATTGATTGATTGATTTGATTGGTTTTCTCCTGTAAGTCCTTTTGGAAAAAAGTGTCTGCCAAATGCATGAATGTAAATGTGACTGTGAACTGGAACACACTGAAAAACAAGTATTTGAATTTTTGGCTCAGTAGCTTTTGTTTTAGGGCTGTTTTTTTTCTGAATCAGTCCAGCTGCTTTTTGACACCTGGTTGAACTCCAAAGAATAATTAAACGGTCAAAACTGGATCAGAAAACAGCAAAAAAAAAAAAAAAGGGAAATCACCACAATACTGCTAGCAACAGTAAAAACAAAAACAACAAGGAAAATGCTGTAAAAAAAAACAAAAAAAAAAAAAAGGCCCAAACCATCTATTTCTTATAATGGTCGGTCACACTGATCTGTTTCGCCCACCATTCCACAGGCGGCGGGGGGTGCATTGAGTCTGCTCAGATGTCTATGGAAAGAACAAGATTTATTCTCTCCGTACATTTTGAAATTTTTCCTTTTGAACAAACAGTTGAAATTTTATGAATGTTTAAAATACATCATACATTCAGAACGTTCACCACAGACACGTTAGAGGTTAAAGGGTTAAAGAAAATGTACTGCCCTTCCACTGAGTTTAACACAAGTCACACAGTAGCTTTTGGAGCCTTTTTTTGTCAGGACTGGAGAGCTCAGAAGGTCAACTTCTGGGTGTCACAAATAAAGTTTACTCTAGTTACATCTCTCACTGGCTGCAGAAAGCTGCTGTCTAGTTGTTCAATCTGTTCTCTCAGCTCATTACACCTCTATTTAGTCTGCCCCTACTTTTTATCCTTCCATACAGTGTGTTTAAATCCACTAAAATTCACCACAATGCAGTACTCCTTTATGAATTTTTAGGTTCCTGGTGTTTTTTTTGTTTTTGAGACAACATGTTGAGTACTTCAAACCGTGACTAAATCAAATTGTTTTTGTTTGCCGTCACTAATAGACAGACAAAATGGAGTGATCGCTTAACCTCTTTTGCAGAAGTAATTAGACTGTTGTCAAGTAAATGTTCTGGAACAAATGTACTGGAGTCAGACTGTGAAAAGCATGCTGCAAAAAAAAAAAAAAGGAAAAACTCAACTTCACTATGCTTAGAATTGATCTGAGAAAATGTAGAAAATTTAAATAAAAAATTCTAACAGACAGTAAGAAGATTAAAGTTACTGTTTGCAGTGCTGTTTCGATTCCTGAGGTAAAAAGTACAAGTAAAAAGTAAAAGTACTGTAACTTCATCCCCTCGTAGGGTATTTTTAAGCTGATTACCAGAGATTGGTTGGAAAACGGACTAACGACAAACAGAACCAGATGTTTCTGAGAATGAGGATTTACTCATTCTGGACTTTGTCGCTTGGGATGTAGAGTTTAAAGCAAAAGCTGCTCCGCCCCCAGACCTGACTGTCATCAGCTGAACCCCTGAAGGTGGGAGGGGAGGGAGAGCGATTCCCGATGGGGAGGATTCTCCTAAAATCTCCTTAAAATAATGAGCACTGAAACTACATCACAGCCATCTCATGTTGTAAAAGACACATCCATGGTTGAACAGGAGACTAATGTGAATGCGTTCATGGATTATTAGACAGGGTTGCTGCAGAAGGAGGAGGAAAACATGGAAGATAAGGGAGGGAGATTTGTGAATATGATGACCATCTGGTTTTACACTCCTACCGAAGATGAAATGATAGGACTCTGTGGGCAGTAACGATTTAAATGCATTAATATGGAGAGACATTTGTTTCTTTATTCATCAATCAAAAAGAATGAATTTGAAATTAAAAAGAACAGATTTGCAACAAAGAAAGAGATCTGAGAGCAAAAGACAGCAAGCGGCAATCAAAAAAAAAAGATAATTTTGCTTATAAATCACTCCTCTTTGCTTGCGACTTCAAAAGTTTTGCTTATGAATTAAGCTGCACTTAATGGGCGGGGCCTATCCTGATGGATGGGAGAAGAGTTTCTATTGGTGGGTTTGACCGTGTTAAATCCACTGTGTTATGTTGGTGGGAGATCAGTTGATAGTGAAATTGAAATGTCTCATAAGTAATGAATTACACTGCCAGGTCAAACCCACCAATAGAAACTCTTCTCTCATGCATCAGCGTAGGCCCCGCCCATTAAGTGCAGTTTAATTCGCAAGCAAAACTTTTGAAGTCGCAAGCAAAAAGGAGTGATTTATAAGCAAAATGATCTTTTTTTTGATTGCCACTTACTGTCTTTTGCTCTCAAATCTCTTTTTTGGTTGAAAATATATTTTTGTTCATTGCAAATCCATTCCTTTTGATCAGGGATGTCAAACTCACATACTGTTAGTTTTGTTCTGAAGAGGGCCAAACCAGTAAAATATTAACATAATAATATATAAATAATGTCAACTCCAAACTTTTCTCTGTGTTTTAGAGTGAAAAAACTAAAATTACATTGTGAAAATGTTTACATCGACAAACTATCCTTTAAAACAATGTGAATAACATGAACAAACTGAAAAAATAAGTGTAATTTTAACAGTATTATGCTTCAGTTTCATTTACGCATGTACATTATAACTTACAGATCACGGTAGAGGTACAAATACACGAGTCATTTAGTAACAGACAGAATATTGTTAAAATGGCACTTAACTTCTCTTATGACATTTCAGGTTTTTCATTTTTGTTCAGGATATTCACAATTTTTGCAAAACTATACTTTGTTTTAGTATAAATACATGAAAATATTTACATTTACAAAAAAAAATAAATAAATTGGAGCTGCGAGTATTTATAGATTATGATGATAGTATTTTACTGATCTCACCCACTTCAGACTGAACAGATCTGTATGTGGCCCCTGAACTAAAATGATTGTTACTATCTTTGTGTAATTTTAGCATTTCGCAAATTCATCCCAAGGGCCAGACTAGATCCTTTGGTGGGCCGGATTTGGCCCCCGGGCCGCATGATTGACACCTATGCTTTTGATTGATGAATAAAGAAACAAATTTCTCTCCATACATTAAATACATTAATTTCAAATCACTGAATATCTTCCATGCATTCCACTGCTTGACATCATGTTTACAATCATCTATTCAACATGGCTTGGATGAGATTTAAAAGTACAGTGTGTAACAGATTTTAAATAAATAAATAAATAATTAATCTCTAAATTAATAATATTGAGGTGTATCTAGAGCTGAAACCGATTAATTGATAAGGCCAGGGGTATCAAACATGTGGCCCGGGGGCCAAATGCGGCCCGCCAAAGGGTCCAGTCCGGCCCCTGGGATGTTTTTGCCAAGTGCAAAAATTCCACAGTCTTGAATTGAATTAAGCAAAAAAAAAAAAAAAAAAGCTTGAATTAAGGAAAAAATCTTGAAATTAAGCAAAAAAAAAAAAACTTCAATTAAGTTTAAAAAAAAATCTTCAGTTAAGCCAAAAAAAATCTTCAATGAAGTAAAAAAAAATCTCAAATTTAGCAAAAAATCTTGAATTAAGCAAAAAAAAAAAAAAAAAACTTCAATTAAGTTAAAAAAAAAAATCTTTAGTTATGCCAAAAAAAATCTTCAATTAAGCCAAAAAAAATCTCAAATTTAGCAAAAAATCTTGAATTAAGCAAAAAAAAACTTCAATTAAGTAAAAAAAAATCTTGAAATAAGGCAAAAAAAATCTTCAATTAAGTTTAAAAAAATCTGAAATTTAGCAAAAAATCTTGAATTAAGCCAAAAAAATCTTCAATTAAGTAAAAAAAAGTCTTGAATTAAGCCAAAAAAAAATCTAGAATTAACAACTTCATTTTTTTTGTCTTTGTTTTAGTGCAAAAAAATAACATTAAATTATGAAAATATTTCCATTTCCAAACTATCCCGTAACAATAACATGCGAATAACCTGAACAAATACGAACAACCTGAAATGTCTGTAGAAAATTCAGCCCAATTTGAACTCTTTTCTTCCTGTTCCTCAGTGTTTAGTGTCTTTGTATATCTGATCCATAATGCACGTGGACAAATGAGAAGTGGAGGAATAATATTGTTTAAATTGCACTAAATTTTCTTACATTTTTAATTTAAATTTCATTTTTTTCAGGGTTTTTTTTTTTTTTTTGGATAGTTTATAAAAGTAAGTATTTTCATAATTTAATGGGTTTTTTACACTAAAACAAAGACAAAAATTTGGAGTTGTCATTATTTATAGGTTATTATGTTATTATTTTTCTGGTCCGGCCCACTTCAGATCAAATTTAGCGGAATATGGCCCCTGAACTAAAATGAGTTTGACACCCCTGGATTAGGTGCTTGAAGCAAATGCAAAAATTCATGATTCGATTAATCGACTCGAATTGATTGAAGGGAAATATTCCATTGCAGTTTTCCTGAATTGAAGTTTCTTTGTGCGTCACAATAAGCGTCCGTGTGAAACACAACAGCGGAACCAATGTTTAACAGCAGAGAAAGGAAGGAAACAAAGCTTTGATTCAGGAGAATTGTGGTTGAATGATTTCTTTTTTAACACTTTGAGTCGATTAATCGTTTCAACTCTAGGTGTATCTGTCTTTTAAAATAAAAATATACTGCTCGTGAGTGAGCATTTCATTTCCTGGCTTGTACTGTATAAGCAACAAAAATTCAGCTGACTCTACGGGACAGTAGATGTATTCATGTTTAATATTTTTCTATGTATTTTGGCTTTGTATTTTAGTCAGCTAAACACTTCTGTAGGTCAAACAGCCTGCTTCACCCTGAGGTTTGGATTCATAAGGCTCTACCGTTTGTGTGTATGTGTGTGTTATGGCGAGGGATTTTAATATTTTAAGTTAAAAAAAAAAAATTAAAATATAAATTACTGCAAGAGTATTTGCTGTTATCACTAGAAGATGGCTTTTGCTTCTGCTAAGCTGAGCCAGACTCATCTGTGCTGCCCTGACCAGGCTATGCATGCATAAGTAACCATACTGCTGATACTGTGCTGCAAGGCACAAAGAGAACTCACACAATCTAGGCCAGAGCACTTATCATCTCTCTTTGGTCTGCTTTCCTAGTTACAGTTAAACTCATGCAGCCCAGCACCAGAAGAAAAACTTTTGCATGCTTGTTTTCCCTTGTGATTTATTTTTGTGTTTAATTTTATTTCATTGGAAACATTTTAAATAATTAATACATTTTTTTTTTCCATTTAAAGGAGTGATATCTTGTTTTTTTTAAATGGAATTATGCAATTTAAAACATTTCCCTGTGGTCTACATAAACTGTAAATGCTATGCTTGGGTCTGATTCTTCATTAATTCAACTCCACAGGTCCATCTTTCTGAGTAATGACACCTGAAAGGTTATTTTGAACGCTGGCCCTTTAAATGCAAATGAGCCACTTCATGCCTCAACCAACAACTGAACATTTTTGGTAAACGGCTTGAAGTTTGGACAAATTTTCAGTATGGACTACAACCGCTGCTGCTGATAAACAATAATTGCGTCCTCTGAGAAATGTTCTTCGGAAGTCTTGGCCTTATATGTGCAAATGTCATGACGTAACTAGTTATAAAACATAACACATTAAGAGGGAATTAAAACGGGTTGTAGAAATCCACTCAATTTTTGCCAGAATGAATATAAAGACAGCGCAACAAGTGGACACGATGGGTTACATACAAAACCTGGAATGAGACTGAGATTCATGAAAAACCCACATGTCTGGATTAGAAAAACCACTAGGATCAGCAAATTTAACAGTGTCTTTATTTATAACTGTATATAAGACCATTTTAATGCCATGTTTTGCAGATCAAAAGCACTGACACCTAGGTAGTTTTTCCTGTCCTAATTTTGGTCTTATTTTTGGCCCCAATATTTTATTAAAAATTCATTAACTTTGGGATGGCTCAGAGCAAGAGTATAATTTCTTTTGCATTTATCTGAGGTCATCATTAGGTACATCCTGGGGGGAAATATGTCTAAATTTCTCCGTTATTATTGGGTCAAAAAAACAGGCAAAGTGTCAGATACCAAAATGAACCCAGTTTCATAGACGCACCCCGATATCAGTTCTTAAATTAAACTCTTACGAGCTATTTTTGTTGTGATCATTATATTTGTCCAAAAACAAATGTACCTTTCTTTAGTTGTACCAGGCATTAAAATGAACAAGAAATTAAAGAAAACAAGGATGGTCTAATAATTTTTTCCGCGCCTGTAGGTAATTATGCTATGAAGCTAATGAACTGCAACTGCCATGTACACATCAGCTATACATTTTAATCAAAATATCAATATTTCTAACAAGGGTATTGATAACTTGTCTCAAAAGGAAATAACATGTAGGTTACTGCCGAGCTCTGTGTTCCACGCTCACATTTATAAAGAATTTGTGGACAGCCGTGACTTCAGTAACATTGAAAATACTTTGAAGACGTCCTTTGTGAACGGTAGAGACCTAGTATCTCAGGGGTGTCTCATATGACAAAAGAACAAAGTGTTTATCCATGAAAGAGGTGGCATGGTTATCCTTATAGCACATTATAGTCCTATAGTGTTAAAGTAGATGTGTGTTCGCGTGTCCAAGGTCTGCGGTGATTGATGTTCCTTTAGAGGCCTCGGGGCTTTGGGGACTGCAGAGATGACCTCTGCAGAGGTGAGTGGATCAGCAGCTCCGCTATGACTGACTGCCTACCTGGACCAACATTTCAGATGCCTCCTGTGACCTTCTCCTGTTTGGAAAACACATGGGACACTTTGTACATGGAGGTGGACTATATGTGTGTGAGTCGGTACATGCCCACTAACGCACACATGTCCGACTGTACTGGCAGTTGCACACCAGCGCACACACCTGAAACATCTAGTGGACATTCCTTATCTACCTCCGAGGGTAATGGGCTGATAACCAAAACCAGCCCCCCCTACACCCCTTTGAATGTAAGCCTAGGGAACCAGCCAATCACAAAAGAGTATTCCCCCTGCAATGTAATTCTAACGCAATCACTGTGATACATCTCTGGCTTATCCTTCACACACACAAACCAACAAATGAACTGTGTTAGGTTTGTGGGAACAGAGATGAACAAAGAAACAGACACAAATGCAGCAAACAAACAAGCTAATCACTAATTTGAACAATCTGTGTGGACGAGGCGGCCGCACACACACCACAACACCCCCCAAGGTCGGTGTGTGAAAGTGATGTTGGGTAAGTTTATAAGTTGTGAGTGTGACATCCGCCTGCTCCTCTGTAAGTATCCATTGTACTGGTGGGTGGGTGGGGGGTAGAAAAAGATAGATACAGTAAAGTAAGCACAAATAAAGGAACACACACAGACACACACCTGCAGGTGGAGGTCCTAAATCTTCATCAGCAGTGCCAGGTTTCCTGAGGATCAGAGCAGAAAAAGTCACTGATGAATGGCTCTATATTAAAGAGTACGTGAAGAAGAGGCATCGGAGTGAGCGTGTGTGTGTGTGTGGCTGGATGTTAGTACTAATGTTATGTCTCTGAGGGATTAGCTTCAAACCAATCAGGACACATTAACCTCAGTGTGATGAAACCACCCATCTCTACATCCACAAAGATAACATTTTCCTCAGATGATATATACATGCCTTGAGGTTTTCCGCACTGTGTTTTGTTCATTTTTCTGCTCGCATTTTAAGACAGAAATAAAACAAACCATGATTTTCACATCAACACTCTGCTGAGATGTTGGGCCTGATTCCTTTGGCCCAAAATTTTAGAAAATTAAAGTAAAGCAAGACGACTTCAATATCAGGGTTTCTGCCAGTATCAGCAAATCTAATTTAAGGCTTTTTAATGCCACTTTTAGAGGTGGGCAATATATATCGCCTACAATAAATGTTGATTTGACGATGTGCAATTTTACATTGTCGAGTTTTCATACTGTCTCGAAATGAAAACAAACAGACGGTGCATAGACGGTAAAAAAGAGGCACATGAAAGTCCTCATTGGCCAAATGCGTGCTTCAGAAGCCAATCAGCGGACAGGATTCAGTCTCGTGGTGACTCTGCAGCACCCAGAACACAACATGGTCTCACATGGAGGAAATATGCAGGAGTCTCCGTCTCAGCGGATGACTTGATAGCAGACGTGGGTCCACATCACTAGTCTGGAAATGGTTCGGTTTTGACCAGACTGATGTCGGTCAAAATAATGTTATACGCAAGCTGGGGCACTGTAAAAGGGGAGGGGGGTAAATGTGACAAATTCATGTGGAGGGGGTCCAGTGGATACAGGTTAGAAGTTGTGAAAATTTCAAGTAAGATTTGCTGTATAATAGAGGAACAGAAGCCAGGAGTCAGACGTTGAAAGCATGTTAGGTTTCACTTTCGTGTCACCCTACCATTGGTTACATTAGTTCATGGACCACACACACACGTACATAACTACTGCCCCCCCCCCACACACACACACACACACACACACACACACCTCCAGGTTTTGCAGAAGATGTATGAAGCATGTTCGTTCATCACTAACCAAAAGTGACTCAGTTTCGTGTGATTTGTTGGAGTATTTCCCCTTTGGTTAGTCAGCTGACTATAGTAAACAGTCTATGAAGCATTTAGATATCAGAAACTGGTATGTTTGAATTCAGAGGGTCGCTGTTGAAGGGGCTTGAGATTCAATTACAGTGAGATCAGTATCGTCGTAATGAGCCTGTACAGTTAAAGCAGGTTACATCGTTACTGTCAAACTTATTTATTTATTTATTTCATTCATGGTTGTGCATTTCATCAGTAAACATTCAATAATCATCAAGTAAACAAACATGTACACACCCATGCTCGAAAAGGAGCAGGATGAAGAAACTCTTATATTTCCTGCCCCCTTCTAAATAATAATAACCTTAATGGTTAGCCATACACAACTCGCTATAAAATCATACTGTATAAAGTCAGACAAACCAACTAAATACATCCAAAGATAGTACCAAATGAATACAAAACCAAGTGCAAAACTATATATCCAGAAAGTACAAAACATAGGTAAATATAAACCTGATGAAATGATGCAAAAACATTTTACCAGTCCAAAGCCAGTAAATAAACACGTCACAAAATTCAAAACAAATACGAAGCCAAATGTAAAACTTATAACTGTTCGTATAATCTCATTGTTCTTTCTTTATACACTTTTTTCAGTTGGAATATGTTTTTACAGTCCTTCAACTCATTATAAAGAGAATTCCAGAGTTTAACACCAACCACTGATACACACATCTGCTTCAAAGTTGTCTGTGCACACTGGTGTTTGAAATGACCTTTCCTTCTATGCTCTTCATTCTCTGAAGTGAAGACAAACAGTTCTTGTAATTTAGCTGGTAGTGCTTTACTTTTGGCCTTGAACATAACAAGTAATGTCTGTAACTTAACTAGCTCCTGCCATTTCAATAATCCAGAATCAATAAATAATGTATTAGTGTGTTCCTGATAATCTGCTTTATGGATAATCCTGATAGCTCTCTTCTGTAGGAGATTCAATGGCTTTGTGTTACTCTTATATGTATTACCCCAGACTTCCACACAGTAGCTAATATATGGCAAAATAAATGCACAATACAGTGTTCGCATTGCCCTGTAATCTAACAAATACTGTACCTTATTTAAAATTAAAATACTCTACGGCATCTTTTTCCTCACATGTACAATATGGGATTTCCATGTCAGACCTTCATCCAATATTACTCCCAAAAAGCGAAGTTCAGAGACCCTTTCAATATTAATTCCATCTATAGACAGTACTACATTTTCCTCCCTTCTTTTCTTACCAAAAATCATAAACTTTGTTTTTTTGCATTTACATTAAACTGGGAAAATAATGAATACAGTGGAAAAAAATACAAGGACTTTAACCCTGAAATATATCAGGGTATATACAGGGTGGGGAAGCAGAATTTAAACTGAACATTTAGTTGTTTTTTCTCAGCAGGCACTACGTCAATTGTTTTGAAACCAAACATATATTGATGTCATAATCATACCTAACACTATTATCCATACCTTTTCAGAAACTTTTGCCCATATGAGTAATCAGGAACACAAACGTCAAAGAGTGTGTGATTTGCTGAATGCACTCGTCACACCAAAGGAAATTTCAAAAACAGTTGGAGTGTCCATAAAGACTGTTTATAATGTAAAGAAGAGAATGACTATGAGCAAAACTATTTCGAGAAAGTCTGGAAGATACTATTAAAGAAGAATGGGAGAAGTTGTCAGCCGAATATTTGAGGAACACTTGCGCAAGTTTCAGGAAGCGTGTGAAGGCAGTTATTGAGAAAGAAGGAGGACACATAGAATAAAAACATTTTCTATTATGTCAATTTTTTTTTAAATTCTCATGACTTTCAATAAATTAACTGGTCATACACTGTCTTTCAATCCCTGCCTCAAAATATTGTAAATTTTGCTTCCCCACCCTGTATATGTCATATCTTGACACTTGCAGGCCACCAGGAAAATAAAAAGTAAAAGTAACATGATAACTAGTTATTTTGGGGGGAGAAATGAGGAATGAGGAAGAGAATTAGAGAAATGAAGGAGATGAAAGAATGGTAGAGAAACCAGGAGGGTCAGAGCTGAAGAGGACCACTGAGAGGAACAGACCAGGAAGGAAGTGAAGAAGAGGAAAAAGATGATGTCAGTGTGAGGGATGAAAGTGAGGAAGATTTGGTTTCTGAAAGAGGGACAGAAGCAGATGCTGAGGAGGCAGATGGAATGATGGAAGGGAGTCAGAGGATCCAGCCTTATTTCAGCTGGACCACACTGTATGGTTTTATTTTCCATATAGATTCTAGTGCAGTGTCATAACAGGTTACTCAATAAAATATGTTTTGACTAAAAGCCTTTGTTATGAGATTAGATGTGTAAAGCTTTAATGTAGCTTATTTTATCCACAATTATGATGAAACTAAAGATGAAGCAAATTTCTACTCTATTGCACAACAATTTAAAAAATAGTTTAAAAGTGTCATCGACTGCATTTATATACATATAGAGATTCCAAGTACCACCCCATGTAAAACTTTCTAGATCACAGGTGTCAAACATGCGGGCCGGGGGCCAAATCCGGCCCGCCAAAGGATCCAATCTGGCCCGTAGGATGAATTTGTGAAATACAAAAATTACACTGAAGATATTAACAATTGAGGATGTCAAAATCATTTTAATTCAGATTCCACATACAGACCAGTTAGATCTCAAGTGGGTCAGAACCAGTAAACTACTATCATATTAAACCTATAAATATTGAAAACAGCAAATTTGATCTTTGTTTTAGTGTAAAAAAGTAAAATTACATGAAAATGTTTATATTAAAAACTGTTATTTTACAAAAAATGTGAAAAACCTGAAAAGCAATTTTATCAGTATTCTGCCTGTTACTGAATGTTCCGTGCATTTGTAATCGTAATGTAAGTTGTAATGCACATGCGTAAATGATAAACTGATAATCTGAGGCAGAATATTGTTAAAATTGCAGTTGCTTTTCTCAAGATGTTTCCAGTTGTTCATGTTATTCAGATTTTTGTAGATGTAAACATTATCATAATTTAATTTTTTTTTTTTTTTTTTCACTGTTACAGTCTACTCTCGTTATACCGCCAACTTCCGTTCACGGCCAAATTGGCGGTATAGCGAAAATGGCGTTACAACGGGTTGCGTCCATAATGTGCATGTCTTTACTATATGATGTCGATGCTGCCTCCGTTAACCCGTTCTAATTGCGTTTCTAAATAAATCTTGATTCTGTTATGTTGTAAGGGATCATTTAAAGTGGGGAAACATTTTAAGCATTATTATACCGCGTCGGGAAATGACACCCCATCATCTTGAGGCTTTGGCTTAATCCCACGTCCTCTTCCCGACATCCTGACCTACTGAGTGTTCTGCGATAAATGAACGGTGGCCGTTCCGTAGACCTACTCGTAGCTTGTGGCGATCAGCGTCTGGCGCGTTTGTTTCAGTGCATTGTTAAAATTTATGTGTACTCGATGGCAATCACGCTGGCGGTATAACGGTCGGGAAATCAATGGTATAAGTGTTGTTTGTGCATGGAACTGGGCTGGCGGATGGCAATAGGCGGAAATGGCGGTAGCTAATGGAATAATGCATTGGGGATTTTTGTGCAATGGTTTTGGTCGGCGGTGAGCAAAAATGGCGGTATAACAGCGGGCGGTTTAACAAGAGTAGACTGTATTATTTTACTGGTCCAGCCCACTGGGGATCATATTGGGCTGAATGTGGAACTGAAATAAAATGAGTTTGACACCCCTGCTCTAAAACATAGAGAAAAGTTTGGAGTTGACATAATTTACATATTATTGTGTTATTATTTTACTGGTTTGGCCCACTGCAGCTCAAATTTAGCTGAATCTGGCCCTTGAACTAAAATGAGTTTGACAACCCTGTTCTAGATCCGCCACTGAGTGGTACTAGTTGTGATCATAGTTTACACTGGTGTATGAATGCATGTGAATGTTTGGTGGTGGTCAGAGGGGCTGTTTGGCGTGAACTGACAGCCACACTACGGAATTCAGTAGTTACAGAGCGCAACCCCCCCCATACCCCCCCCCCCCCCCCAGCTTCACTGGTCTCCTTCACTGTACCGAAAACTTATCGAAAATGTATCAAACCAAAGACCCCTGAACCAAAAACGTACCAAACTGAAGTTTTTCTGCACCATTACATTCCTACAGTACATGCTTGTAACATGAGCAGTCATATATGTTCATACAGGTTTTAGACCAAACCCTGGATTAGCCAAGGCTTCCCATTAGAGACCTGTGGACCAGTATAGGACTAAACAGGACAGCTGCACTTATCACAGTAAGTCTCACAGAAGAACAAAAGAGCAGTTCAAGAGAAAACACTGAGTGGACAGATTGTAAAGGAGCTCCTACCATCATCAATTCTGTGGGTCAGACTTGAAAGGAGTCTGATCCATAGATTTCAATTCTGTTTCAAGTTATCGACGAGCTCAACAATAGATTTCAATTCCTCTTTTGGATCGCCTTTCCATTCTTTGTGGTTTTGTCTTTGTCCTTCTCCATTGATGTTACATCGGCACTTTTCCATTGACAGCTTTTCTTTGATTTATTTGTATGCATAACAGCACCACAGTACTCCTCTGACTTTCCTCTGCCGAAGTTTTTGTTGGCACCGTCGCCCTGGGGACTGGATGACAAATGACTTTACAAATCATTGGTTAAAATAATTGATTGATGGGTTAATTGATCCAGTCACTGACCTCTAAAATGCTGCGCACAAATGTAATGGCCTAAGATGTGGGAGAAAAAACCACCAGTAGATAATTTCATTATCATTCTACAAACTGCTAGAATGTCCAATACAACATTATGTCTTTAAACACATGTGGCAGACTGCAAACCTCTCCTCTTTATCCTTCTTGCTCTTATGTGGTTGATTTGTTTTCTGAATTCCTTAGTGAAATGAGATGCAAAGTCATCAAAATCCCAGAAATAGCATGAGAAGGCAGTAATACTAGACCATTTCATGCACAGCATCCACAAAGGATTCTGTATCAACACTGAAGTAACAATTACCTTTAATTTTACCTACATTAATATTATCAGAACGGCATTTATGTCTCTTGAAACATTTGATGTGATTAATTTTTGTTCAGGTTATATATAAACAAAAATTTTCATGTAGTTTTACTTTTTTTTTTTTTTTTTTTTTTTTTTTTACATTGAAACAAACAGAATAATTAGTTGTTGTCATTATTTATAGGTTATGATGGTAGTATTTTACTGGTCTGGCCCACTTGAGATTGAGGTGGACTGTATATGACCCCTGAATTAAAATGGTTTCGACATCCTTGATTGTTTCTATCTTCAAAATAATCTCCAATGGTCTGTTTTGGATCACATACTGTACAGAGTGGGGAAGCAAAATTTACGATATTTTGAGGCAGGGATTGAAAGACAGTGTATGACCAATTAGTTTATTGAAAGTCATGAGAATTTATTTGCCACAAGAAAATTGACATAATAGAAAATGTTTTTATTCTATGTGTCCTCCTTCTTTCTCAATAACTGCCTTCACACGCTTCCTGAAACTTGCGCAAGTGTTCCTCCAATATTCAGGTGACAACTTCTCCCATTCTTCTTTAATAGTATCTTCCAGACTTTCTCGTAATAGTTTTGCTCATAGTCATTCTCTTCTTTCCATTATAAACAGTCTTTATGGACACTCCAACTATTTTTGAAATCTCCTTTGGTGTGACGAGTGCATTCAGCAAATCACACACTCTTTGACGTTTGCTTTCCTGATTACTCATATGGGCAAAAGTTTCTGAAAAGGTATGGATAATAGTGTTAGGTATGATTATGACATCAATATATGTTTGGTTTCAAAACAACTGACCTAGTGCCTGCTGAGAAAAAACAACTAAATGTTCATTGTAAATTTTGCTTCCCCACCCTGTATGTCTGACTCCTCTGGCTAATACGGTTCAGTTTTCTGAGCTAATGGCTGATGTAGTTAAGATTTACCTCATCTATTGTTTTAACATCCAGGATATAAACAAACTTACGATGTTAGTCTTTCCAATTAAAACTGTGGTATATTTTAGGGTGTATACAGAATATGTGGAAAATGAATCTAATGTGTCTGTTTTACTGTCCCTGTTTACATTCCTGAGGCAAACAGATCCTCTTTGTTCGATGGATGCTCCAATGATGTGTTTCCAGGTTTTTGCATATAAGCAAATTAATTTTTTAAGAAGGACTGAAGCAAAAACAGAGGGAGGCAGAGTTCATTCAAAAAACATAAAATGATGAAATGTATTGAAATGCCTATTTTAATCGGGGTATGAGTGGCTGCAGATAAACAGGAATATTAGCCCAATATTCGTTTTCATTAGCCGTGTAAACAGTGTATCAACAATCTCACCAAACTGAATTATTCTGTGCATGTAAAGGTGTTTCCAGAGGTTCATTCAGTCAAACTCAGTGGCTCAAACTGTCAGAAATGTTTTCCTACTACAGCAGGGTACACACTTAAAGATAATTGGGCTGTTTTTGTCCCAATTTTCCCCCTTACCGACCAAGGACAGCAAACGCCACATTATCGTATCTTATGTGGTCTGAGGTGCGTTAAGAGTGAATTTGTCCCGATAACACTGGTCAACAACAAATTTATTGTTTAAGTTTTTTGAGCTGACTTAGGATAATTTTGGTGTGCTGAATCCAAAAATCACATTAATTTTGCTCAATTAGGTCAACTTTCTGAACTATGCTACATATTGGCTTTTTAACATTTTTGCTTACATTTATGGGCATTTTCACATCATATGATACAAAATTCTTTCATATTTCTTGCAATAAACGAGTTCTGAAGATTTTACCTTTGCCAATTTATGATTATTGTTTTTTTTAATATTACAGGTGAATGAAATGGCTTCGACTAGAAGATCTTGCAAAAATAAGCCTGACGTATTCTGCTACATCTGCGGTGAATACACCATTGGACCTAACAGGAATCCTGTTAGGAAAATGATTTTTTTCTCTTAAAACCTATTTTGGGTGAGAACTATATAAAAAAATCAACTGATAAAGTCACAAAAATGTAATCAATTTTGTGAGAAGATCAAATTTTTCAAAATCAAATGAGCAAAAAAACCTGACCTGATTGAGAAAAACAGATGTCATTTTTGGATTTAGCGGTGCAAAATGGTCCTAATTCAGTTGAAAAAACCTAGACAACTTGCAAAAAACAGTTTTTTGTAACCCAGTGTAATCGGCTCCAAAATGGGTCGGACCCGACAACCGTAAATATTAAACTTGTTCAATATTTGCAACCAAAAATTGTCACGTGTGTGGGGAAAGACAACAACTCCTGAGCAGAGTCCTGTACGGGTCCACTTTTCCAAACCCACACCCACCTGTACCTGCGTACATTAGACCGCCAACCTGACCTGAACCGTAATTAAACACATTGTCAACACAGTAACTCACTTTTAAGGGCTTTATTTTTGGCTAAAACACGCCATCAATAAATCTGTAGTATGTGCTGCTCAGTGACATCTGTGGGTAGATGTAAACAGAGATGAAGCTCACTTCGAAATAAAACAAACCAGCTGTGGACCAACCAGAGTGAAATTAGATGATCATCATTAAATGTCCTGCAAATTATTTCCAATCAAAAATTTTTATTTTTTCACTTCTTGCCCACTACCCCCCCGCATTTTGTTAAATTTTACCCGTGCCCATGAAAATTCTTCTTTTTTTTCTGTTACCTGTCCCCTGATGTTTTTGCAGATTACTCGACCCGGTGCAGGACTCTGCTCCAGAGTCATGCTATGTTCCTCCTTCTTCATTTTTGTTGGATCACGTTTGATCACGCAAGATTTCTGTCTTGGAGGACTAGATTCTAGATAGAGCTGCAACCGATTAATCGACTCAAAGTGATCCAAAAAAACCCTTCAACCACAATTCTCCTAAATCAAAGCTTTGTTTCCTTCATTTCTCTGCTGTTGTGTTTCCCACGGACGCTTATTGTGACGCACAAAGAAGCTTCAATTCAGGAAAACTGCAATAGAATATCTCCTTTCAATCAATTCGATTTGATTAATTGAATCGAGACTTTTTGCATTGACTGCAAGCGCCTAGTCAATTAATCGGTTGCAGCTCTAATTCTAGATCAGTGGTGGGTCATTATGTGTGCGGTGTGCTGTGTTGAGATTATTAGAGCACAGCACACACAGTTCAATCAAAACTGTTCAATGCTTGAATTTTTATCATCATGTGTGGGGTCTGTAACAGATAAAAAATCTCCTATATGTGTACCCCACTTAAGTTAAGAATAATATTAAATTATAGATTTGTGCATTAAAATCAGTGTTTATCTTAAATATTCAGCCTGAAAACGTCCAAAATATCACCGACTATTACTGAAGTTCTGTAAAGTTTCAGCAGATGGAGAGCATTTTTAGGTTTGCTGTGATATTTGGTGTGTTTGGTCGGTCGATGAGTTGTGCAGCTGTGGAGGACTGCATCATCCCATAATAACATCCCAGTTACTCGGCTGTGTCCCCTCCCTCCTGCCACTCTTTCCTAATTCCACTTTCATTGACAGAATCTGAGGTAGACATCATGTGGTCGTTGGTGTAATGCTTTCCTCTCACACAGACCATCACTCCCCCCCCTACCCCCACCCTCTTTGCAGGTGTCCCTCCCCATTCTGTTTCATTCACAGCGCAGTGCCAAGCAAGATGACTCATCCTACGGAGTGAAAGACTCCAATCGCCTCTGTGTTCATCCCTGCACTTGGTTTCTTTCCAGTCACCCGTGCTTTCACTGTCCTTCTCCCACCGCCCCTCCATCCTTAACAACCCCACCCCCACCACCACCACCACCCGCTACCCACCACCCAGCTCCGTCTGTGAGGCACCGATCCATAGTTCGGCTCCGTCACATGCAGACGCTGATGGACAGGAGGAGTAAGTGGCTGCGACAAAGGAGCGCATGTTCTATATGCAGATAGAGCTGTCCAACAGTTACCTCATGCCACCCCACTGCCACTGTACCAGATGCTTTACTATCAGAGCCTGGACACAAGAGCCACACACTGCTGTCACACTGTCACATTCCACCACAAAATTCATATAATTACAAAACCGGATGGGATTGGCAGTGTAAGAATTTCAATTTAACTGAGTTCCCAAATTTTTCATTTTCATGGAACTACTTGCTGCACATTATAAGTGATGACAGGCTACCATATTTCAGGAAATATTTTTTTTTCCTATTGAAATCATTAAATTATGAGCTAAAAATATTTTTTTCTAATCATATTAGTGGGCAAGGGAACATTATTTATTAACATTTAGGCAATGCAATGTGTTCAAGATAAATAAAAGGAGCATCCAGATGGAAATAGAGAACAGAATAGGAAAAAAATAATAAGAATAATTAGAATACAGTACAACTGTGGTTCTCAAACTTTTTACAGTGGAGTACTTTTTTAGCCAAGTACCCCCAACTCTCGCTTCAGCATTTTTGATTGAAAAAAATCAGGCAAAATTTGTTCCTGTGCCAAATATTTTCAAAGCTTTGTCAACAAACAATAAATATTTTACTGAAATATATAAAAAAAAATAACAAAATTCTTTTAAAGCAAATTGTGTGTGCAAAATATAAACTGAAAAGTGCCCTCTATTATTGATAAGAAAAATAAATAAATTGGTCATTAATTAATAAATGAACCTTTCATGAGGAAAAAATAATTACTTAGCTACTCAAATAAACTCATTTTGAATAATATTACATAGAAATGTTCTTAAAATGTTACCAAAGCTTAAACAAGATGATTGACAATGAAACGATTATATGAATGTATCTCTTGTGTTTTATATTTCAGCATTAATTCTCATTATTTATTTTGGATTCAGCACATGATTTATTTGATGTGTTTTTCCCAAAAAAAATCCCCCACTTTGGGACCCTGTACAGTACAAGATAAATAAAGCAATAATAGAAAAATATACAAAATCCATACTAAGATGATTAAAACATATACATTCCTCCAAACTTATATAATAAGAAGAATTAAAGTTCATTCATAGCCACGTGAAAAGAGAAATGTTTCGAGCCTGGATATAAAAATGTCCAAATTCAGAGCAAGTCTACGCTCTACTGTTCGGTTGTTCCAGTTGTTTGGAGCATAACAGCAAAATATTTCTTCATGTTTAGTCTGAACTCTGGGTTCAACTAGACCTGAGTCACTTTATATTCATTAAACATATCCCAGATGCACCCTGGGTCTAAAGGATTCAATGATCTGCAGACTAGTAGCAGCACTTTAAAATGTATTCTGTCACAAAGTGGAAACTGGTGTTCAGATTTCAGAACTAGTACAATGTGTTCTGTTCTCTTTGTCCTGGTTCTGGATGAGCTGCAGCTGTTTAATGCTGTTTTCTGATTTAGTCAGAGGAGCATTACGGTAATCGACTCTACTGGACATGAAGGTGTGGATGAGCTTCTTTTGGTCTTTTTGGGACATAAACTCTTAACTTTCCTTGTATCTTTAAGTTGGTAAAAAGCTGTTTTGGTGAAACTTTTTGATATTCGTGCTGAAGGTCTGATCTGAGTCCATTAACAGGTGGAGATGCAACTTGTTTGCTGGTACTAACCCTCCTATCATTATTGCTACACAAAATTCTACATTTTGTACTTGTTATTAAAGGGGTCATACTTTGCTAAACCCAATTTTATTAGTCTTTGGTACATTTATTAGTCGTTGGTACATTTACAAATACACAAAGTATTTAGACCCGAATAGTTCAAAAAGTTTGCATTTGAACCCTCCAGGTGCTGCACAGCTATTTTTATATTCATTTGGGCAAAAATCAAGTAGATTTCTACAACCCGTTTTAATTCCTTCTTAATTTGTTACGTCTATAACTAGTTACGTCACAACATTTGCACATATAAGGTCAAGAATTTTGATGAACATTTCTCTGAGTACACCGTAAATGTTTATCAGCAGCAGCGGTTGTAGTCCATACTGAAAATATGTCCAAAGTTCGAGCCAATTACCTAAACTGTTCACTTGTTGGTTGGACGGGACAGTATGGTGGCCCAGAGGTGCAACAGCCCAAAAATTTATCCACTAAGCCAAAAAATTATCCGCTATAAGAAAAAAAAGAGAACAGCCCAAAAACTTGTCCACATTAAGAAAAAAAAGAACAGCCCAAAAAATTATCCACTATAAGAAAAAAAATAAAAAATAAAACATCATCCACCTTTCCAGTTAACGGGGCGCTGTTTACCTGAAAGGACTCTTGCTTTAAAATTAAGGCCACCACAAAAAATAAAAGCATAGGATGAAAATTTTAAAGGCCTTCAGCTAATGTGGCTAATGCTAAGGAAGTAACCCATCAGAAGTTATTTTAAAAAACATTTACATTAATATAGATTGCAAAGCGGTTAAACGATTAAATAAGGTTTCCGTGTCTGCTTAAGGTGGGGCCTGGGTATTAAATGAATAAGGTTAGGGTTAGGGTATGGTTGGGGTTAGTTTTCATTGGTAAATGGCCCTTGTGTGCACTATATCAATCAGACAACTGCAGCTGATCCAGAATGCTGCTGCTCCAGTCCTCACTAAGACCAAGAGCAGTGGACCACATCAGTCCAGTTCTCAGGTCTCTACACTGGTTCCCTGTCTCTCAGAGAATAAACTTTAAAATTCTCTTGCAAGCATATAAAGCACTGAATGGTTTAGGCCCAAAATACATCAGAGACCTTCTAGTCCAGTATGAACCATCCAGACCACTCAGGTAATCTGGTGCAGGTCTGCTCTGTGTTCCAAAAGTCAGAACTAAACATGGAGAATCAGCGTTCAGTTTCTATCCTCTGTGTATCTGGAACAAACTACCAGAAAATATCAGGTCTGCTGAGAGTCTGAGTTCTTTTAAGTCAAGGTTAAAGACTCACCTGTTCACTGCTGCCTTTGACTAAAAGGCTTTTGACCTTTTAAATTTTATATTCTCTTTCCAAACTCTGCACTACAACTCTTACTTTAATATGTGTGTGTTTTTATAGTTTTGGATTTTATGTGTTGTTTTCTTACTTGCTGTTTTTAATCACCTTTTACATGTTTCTTTTATAACACTGGGCTACAAAAAAATATTTTTTGCAAGTTGTCTAGGTTTTTTCAAATGAATTAGGACCATTTTGCACTAAATCTAAAAATGACATCTGTTTTTCTAAATCAGGTCAGGTTTTTTTTGCTAATATGATTTTGAAAAATTTGATCTTCTCACAAAATTGATTACATTTTTGTGACTTTATCAGTTGATTTTTTATATACAGGGTGGGGAAGCAAAATTTACAATGAACATTTAGTTGTTTTTTCTCAGCAGGCACTATGTCAATTGTTTTGAAACCAAACATATATTGATGTCATAATCATACCTAACACTATTATCCATACCTTTTCAGAAACTTTTGCCCATATGAGTAATCAGGAAAGCAAACGTCAAAGAGTGTGTGATTTGCTGAATGCACTCGTCACACCAAAGGAGATTTTAAAAATAGTTGGAGTGTCCATAAAGACTGTTTATAATGGAAAGAAGAGAATGACTATGAGCAAAACTATTACGAGAAAGTCTGGAAGTGGAGGAAGCAACAAAAAACGTACCAAAGCTTTTATTAAAGCTCTCAAATCCAAAATCCTAAAGGATCCAACCAAATCCATGAGAAAAATGGCAATTGAACTTGAGGCAGACAACAAGACCATTAGAAATGCAGTAAAATATGATTTCAAGTTAAAATCTTACACAAGAACACCAAAACACTTGTTGACAACAGCAACAAATCCAACTTGAGCAATTTTTGGGAATCATGTTTATGGCCGCCTTCTAGCCCAGATCTAAACCCTCTGGATTATGCTGTTTGGGCCGTTTTAGAACATGCTACCAATAGAACATCACACAGCAATGTTGACTTTCTTAAAGATACAATTAAAGAAGAATGGGAGAAGTTGTCACCCGAATATTTGAGGAACACTTGCGCAAGTTTCAGGAAGCGTGTGAAGGCAGTTATTGAGAAAGAAGGAAGACACATAGAATAAAAACATTTTCTATTATGTCAATTTTCTTGTGGCAAATAAATTCTCATGACTTTCAATAAACTAATTGGTCATACACTGTCTTTCAATCCCTGCCTCAAAATATTGTAAATTTTGCTTCCCCACCCTGTAGTTCTCACCCAAAATAGGTTTTAAGAGAAAAAAAATAATTTTCTAACAGGATTCCTGTTAGGTACAATGGTGTATTCACCGCAGATGTAGCAGATTATTTTTGCAAGATCTTCTAGTCAAAGCCATTTCATGCACCTGTAATACTAAAAAAAAACATTAATCATAAATTGGCAAAAGTAAAATCTTCAGAACTTGTTTATTGCAAGAAATATGAAAGAATTTTGAATCATATGATGTGAAAATGCCCATAAATAAAAGCAAAAATGTTAAAAAGCCAATACGTAGCATAGTTCAGAAAGTTGACCTGACTGAGCAAAATTAATGTGATGTAATGTTTTAAATGTGTTTCTTTTTCCCTGTCGTTGCATTTCAATGTCCTGTGTGAAGCACCTTGAATTGCCTTGTTGCTGAAATGTGCTATACAAATAAACTTGCCTTGCCTTGCCTTATATGAAGGTTTGTTGCTAAGCTAATGCTAACGCAAAAAGTTGACTGTATCAACAAAAAAAAAACACATATGTGGGCAGAAAATAAATGATAGTATTTCTCTTTATCTGGACACGTATATACTGCGCATGCATAAAGAGTACTGCTGCCATGTTACTGTGTACACACAAGTACATACAGTACAAAGCATGGGTGTGAACAGTGTTCTGCACTTAGGATGTCAGATCTCTGCGGTTACACTGTGTGTGTGTGTGTGTGTGTGTGCGTGCGTGCGTGCGTGCGTGTGTGTGTGTGTGTGTGTGTGTGAGTGAAACAGAGGGAATTTCTAATACTAGGTTTGTTGCAGACTTTGTGTACAGTAATTCCAGTGTATGTTTGTTCTGGAAGAGTGCTTTTTGTTGTAAGTACAGGTTCTTATGATGGATTGCCCATAAACAACAACACACATGGATACACTATATAAACGCACACACATACACCGACATGCACTATCTCTCTCTTCCATCTTTTCTTTTGTGCTGTTTTAATAACCTAAGTTCACACCAGTGCCCCTACATAAAAAGTAATATTAGATTCAGAGTATTACTCCATTTCATACCTCCATATTCTTCTTCCTCCTCGCTCCCTTCATCTGTTTCCATTATCTCTCCCTGGAGTACTCTACTTCTCTTCCAATCAGGCTGTTTTCACCTCGTTTCCCTCCCTCCACAGCCAAAAAAAAAAAAAAAAACCTGCATGGAAAAATAGATTACCTGGCTTTTTACATTATTCCTGAAACATATTTCTTGGAGCCCAAATCGACACTCTGCAGGAGGAGCTACTGTGTTTCCACTAGAGTGTATGTTTAGCATCTGCAAATACAGGAGACAAATTCATGGAAAAATCTAAATTAGTATCTGAGTAAGGTTTTTTTTGGTCCTATTACCAGACTCCAGAACAGCTTCAGTTCACATTCATTCAATAATTGAATTCTACTGGAGAGACTAAACACCAAACAGTGGTTTTAATATGCTGTTTAACACAAAACCGCTCCCTAGAAGAGGAATTCTTGTATCTCCATGGGAACCTCTTATCTAAATAAAGGATAAATGAAATATAAAAAAAATCATTTTCCATACGTGTTTGAGAAACAATATGATCTTAGTGACCATGACACCAAACCATATCAATTACATCATTTTAACATTCAAACTATTCAGTGCCCTTAGAATATATAAAAGTGATGAACTCAGGTTTTTGAGGTATAATATTAAAGGTTTGAGTATCATCAGTATCAGATTGATCCACATTTGTATTTAGTGTTTTAAATTAAGCTGCAGAGACGATTTGTTTTAATTTACAAGATATTTAAATGACCCTAGTGTGACTCCATATCGTTAACAACATTAAACCCATCTTTCAGAAAACATGGTTTATTCCATAAACAGAAGCTTGAAAAGTATTGACAGGTAGGTGAGCTTTCAAATGCACCTGTTGAACACATGAAACATTACTGTTATTAGTGATGCACCACTCAGCTAAAATTTACTTAGGGGGTCAAATGAGTGGCCATTTTTGTCAAAAAAAAAAAAGTTGTAAGAAATACATAGAACTGTGTTGAAATAATGCTAATACATTTGTGCACAGACTACTGATATTATTTGACAGTGGAAGCTCTATTTTCAGAAATATTGGATTTTGAATAGCACGTGTATGTGAAAACTTTTTCTGGTGGACGGACGTGACATTACCCATGATGATCTGGTCAGTACCAGTACTTTATTAGTAATAAACTTATATACTTACTATTGCTAATTCTCCTCTTATTCATAAATGTTAGTATTGTGGATCTAAAACAATAACAGCTGACACAAAAACACTGAATGTGGCAGTGGACAGATGTGACATGGTTGTTACAGATCCCATCATATTGATGCTCAGCAGCCATGTCACCGTTTCCACAAATGATCCCTGTGCAAAAACTAGGATCAGAATAATTTTTTGTATAGTTTATCAACATACTAAAGAGTAAATAACAATACAGAATTGTTATTTCTTTATAAAAATGCTTATTATTAGAAAACTGTTGATTTAAAAAGTGACGTGTGACATTCTTTATGTATGTATTGGCGTAACATAAGCAGGATGGATCAGCACCATACTCCATATTGAACCTGTAAAAATAAAACATGTGATATGTAGTATATAATCTTGTAAGAAAAATTGGGGAATCTAAAAGAATAGAATATTTGTTTTTCAGGTAAATTCAGTTAAAATATAACTTGGCCATTTGTGACATGAAAATATAGCATTAATTGTGATGAAATTGTACATTTTTGACCTGAAAACATAGTTCATATGACCATCAACATGTTGCAACAGAACTGAAATCCTGTACATTTGCATAGCTTGTATTTACCAACACAAAGTTCCTTTGGGGATTCACTTATATTGATTTCTTATGCACAAAGACATAAATAAGACCTCTAAGCAGATTTTAGCCGAAATACATCTGTATATAATATGTATCAACCGTTGGTATATAAGATGTCATTCTACTAGTGGTAGTTATCTACTGTATATTCATGCGCTGTGTTATATTAATCACAGTTAAATATAATTCAATTTTAATATTAATTGTGTTTCATTTTACATGAGCAAACAGACTCAGGAAAGAAGGGAATATATATGCACTTAACGTGTTTGTCGCGAGCTGTTAGCTGAAGTGTTGGCAGAATACTAACGTATGCTTCGCATTATTGTGGTATTTTAAGCTGGAAGTGCTTCGGTGAAAAGTAATCTCCTTCCTGCAGTGTGTATAATTCTTTATGTTCTGTCTTGGGGGGTTTTTGTACTCAAATTTCCATCCAGAGGGCCAACGTGCTGTTTAGCAACTTCCATCTTCATGGGTTGGTTCTGCTGCCTGTCACTATGAGATCAACTGCCCATTTGTGCATGTGCAACGGTAACTCTACTTGGACAAACTGCCTGAAATGGATTGGCAGAGACGTTCAGAGTCACTGTACACATTAAAATGTTTAGTCAGATTAATCATGATGATGGATTAATCTGTGTTAATGCGTTAATTTTGACTGCCCTAATACATACATATATATATATATATATATATATATATATATATATATATATATATATATATATATATATATGTACGTAATAAAGATTTCTTTGTGTCTTTGGGACAAAAGATGTTGGAAAATAACAACATAGCTAAATAAAATAAACAATGAGAAAAATACTGACCCTGACTATCAGCCAAATCATCCACAACTGGTGCATTTTTTCATTTTATTTATTTATTTAGACAGGGACAATGCACAATATACACTAAAGAAGAGAAAGAGAAGAGATGTAGTGTACCAGGTTCTAGTACTAACGCTAATTTCTACCTGTAGTCCCTGGGCAGGCTGATGTTATCATTAAAAAAACAAACATTAAAAAAAAAAAAAAAAAACATTAAAAAACTGTTAAAAAAAAAAAAAAAAAAAAAAAAAAAGCCTTTCTCTCACTATTACCCTAATATTTGATGAATTTACACTTGAACCTCTAACACACTAAGTAGATGATCCAAATAAAGTGCCTCTTAGAAAAACTTAGTGTTTCTAGAATAATTCATATTTGAGTTTATATATTTGGCAAAAGAGAACCAGGGAATAACAAACTCACAGGATAAATATCTATTTAGAATATTGTCGGTGGCAGGTAAAAAAAGCCATCAGCTGAACAATGCCTTAACAGCTCATCTTCAATCGACATTTTACTAAATTCAATCAGTGAATCTAAATTATTTCACAGTTTTCAAATTTACTCAATAAATACAAGTGTAAACATACATCTTTGAGTAAATTGAGTAGAGCATAATTAAATTTATTACAGTGCAGTCATTCCTAAGATAAAAGAATGTTTAGATCTAATTAATTGCTTTGATTAAATTCAAATTAATGCACTGATCAATGTAGACGATTATTGCTCAATTATAAATCACTGAAATGTAAAATTGAATACATTTTTACAAGTACTATTTACTATTTATTAAGAAGTTTTTCTTTTTTGTATCAAATCAATATTTTTGTTTAGTTTTTAATGAATTCCATTGTGTTTAGCATTCCAATCTACTCATATTAAGTGGATAACTATTAAGGGCTTCATTTAATTAACATTTACTCAATACCAAACAGAGTGAAACTTAATTAATAATATTGCTTGTAATGTGTTGCCTTAATTTTATTAAGTAGAAAGGCGGTATCTTTTTTTACAGTGCGGGAAGGGGTTAAAAAAGGATGCACTAAAAATGGAGGATTGGGTAGAAGTTATATTATAGGTAACATGTATATATACAGGATGGAGAAGCTGACTTTCTGTGTTCGACTTGAATCAGATACATTCACTAATTATTGGAAAAACTGCGTTGATTTTGTAACATCATTAAGAACTGATTTTACCCGATAAGGGCAATGTACGTATGCACAAATATAAACCCTTTGTTCATGTTATACACTTAAAGTGCTGGATGTTAATCTCCTACAGGGTAAAAGGATTTCTGAAAGAATGGAAGAAAAAAGATGGAAGAACAATACTTATTATTTCTCATTGACTCTATTTTAGGTTTCTGTGTATATTTTTGTTATTTCTCTTTGCTCCCTTGTATTTCTTTGCATTTTTTGGGGTGTTTTTCTTTACATAGAAGTTATATAGCTACATAATGTAAAATGCTGATAAGGTAATGCTGTCTGGAAATAATGGTCTGCTGGTCCCAGACTGTGGAACGACCTGCCTCTGCATATCAGAAAGGCTTCCTCCTTGCCTGTTTTTAAATCTCTTCTTAAAATCCACCTGTTCTCCTTTGCCGTTTAACAATCGTGCAATGTTGACATTTTGTTTCTGTTTTTATGTTTGAACTTGTTTTATTTTATTTGACTTGATTTTAAAGTTTTTAATGCTTTTATTAATTTGTATTGTCCTTTTATTATTATTTACAGCACTTTGGTCCCCTGTTGTTATTTTAACCCTTTCATGCATACTGGTCACTACAGTGGACAGTTATTCTAAAGCTGTTCACATGTGAGGTATTTCAGACATTTTGAAACCATTTTGAAGAGGGTCATTTTAGAACCACCGGTACAAAAAATCGTAAGGGTGCGGTATGAAAACAAATGAGATTTTGGTCCAAAATTTTTTTTGCTTAAAAATACTTCTAAACAATTCCAAAGGCATCAATTAGTCACCTGTGAGGTATTTCAGACATTTTGAAACCATTTTGAAACCATTTTGAAAAGGGTCATTTTAGACCACCGGTACAAAAAATTGTAAGGGTGTGGTATGAAAAAAAAGAGAGATTTTGGTCCAAAATTTTATTTGCTTAAAAATACTTCTAAACAATCCCAAAGGCATCAATTAGTCACATGTGAGGTATTTCAGACATTTTGAAAGCATTTTAAAGAGGGTAATTTTCGACCACCAGTACAAAAAATCGTAAGGGCGCGGTATGAAAAAAAAAAAAAAGATTTTGGTCCAAAAATCGTAAGTATGAAACAAAAATGAGATTTTGGTCCAAATTTTTTTTTGCTTTGAAATACTTCTAAACAATTCCAAAGTCATCAATTAGTCACCTGCGAGGTATTTCAGACATTTTGAAACCATTTTGAAGAGGGTCATTTTCAACCACCGGTACAAAAAATCATAAGGATGAAAAAAAATGAGATTTTGGTCCAAAATTGTTTTTGCTTAAAAATACTTCTAAACAATCTCAAAGGCATCAATTAGTGAGGTATTTCACTAGTATATTCATGGATTTTTTTTTTTTTTTTCCACACACATAGCTTTATTAAAGTTTTAAGACGCTACATATCTTTTAGCTTTATTAAAGTTTTAATAATAGCTTTATTAAAGTTTTAAGACACTACATATCTTTTCTGACATGAATTGGTAACATTATGTAGATCTCTCCTGAGCATAAACCCCGAGAATCACAAGCCCTCGCCATAGTTTTCACACAATTTATTAGTAAATACATTTTTCTGTGCGTCAAAAATTAAATGTGTGGTGTCCAGCTGAGTGGACATTTTTGCAACTTCATGAAAAATAGGTTCATAAGAATTTTTGTTTTCATTATTATTTTTTTAATTTTATTTATTTGTTTGTTTGTTTGTTTTTTGTTTTTCAGAAGAAAATTTTCAGTCGCATTGCTGTTTTCATACCTAAAGAGGAATAAAAACACTCAGGAAAAAATTTTGATTAAGGTTCTCATAATTCGTGCATGAAAGGGTTAAAGTGCTTTATAAATAAAGTTGGATTGGATTGGATAATGAAAATCATCATTTCAACAAAAAAAATATTTCTAGAATAGTTTAAAGCACAGATGTCAAACATGCGGCCCGGGGGCCAAATCAGGCCCGCCAAAGGGTCCAATCTGGCCCTTGGGATGAATTTGTGAAATGCAAAAATTACACTAAGAAATTAACAATCCTTTTAGTTCAGGTTCCACATTCAGACCAATTCAATCTCAGGTAGGTCATAATAACGTATAAATACTCACAACTCCAAATCTTTCTCTTTGTAAATGTAAATGTTTTCATGTATTTATACTAAAACAAAGTATAATATTGCAAAAAAAATATCTGAATAACCTGAACGAATATGAACAACCTGAAATGTCTTAAGAGAAGTAAGTGCAATTTTAATAATAGTCTCACCTGTTACAAAATGTTTTGTGTATTTGTAGATCCACTGTGATCTGTCAGTGGTAATGTACATGTGTAAATGATAAACTGAGGCATAATATTGGTAAAATTACACATTTTTTTTCAGTTTGTTCATACTATTCACATTGTTTGAGAGGATAGTTTGTAGATGCAAACATCTTCATAATGTAATTTTACTTTTTTCACTCTAGGACATGGAGAAAAGTTTGGAGTTGACATTATTTATATGTTATTATATTATAATTTTACTGGTTCGGCCCACTACAGATCAAATTTAGCTGAATATGGCTCCTGAACTAAAACGAGTTTGACACCCCTGGTTCAAAGTATAAGCCAACATCTAGTGACCATAAGTGGTGTGTACAACACTTTGGGATGCCTCTGCAGTGGCTTCACTTTGGAGCTGCAGTTGTTGCCCCTTGTTCGTGCCCTATGGATGGGGGCGCTGAGAGTGATCAGTCAGAACAACTTTGTATTGATCTGCACTGACCCTTCCCTCTAAAGGGGACAAGTGGACCAGAACCATGCCAGCAAAGTGCCACAGCGTAACGGAGCGGCTGGATTTCCTCACTGTAGGGGTCAAGCATTCAGCTTATGTCATCCTCATACACAAATACACTCGCTCACTTCAGGACAATGTGGTGATGGAACCATATCATCAGCAACTATGGTTAATGCACCTTCATCTGCAATACAATATCCTCCTTCATTTAACTGGTAACCGACTCTCATCAGATTCATATTTCTTTTTCCTTACATATCGTTCTAATACACATCACATTTTTTATTCCCATAGAGCAGGGGTGTCAAACATAAGGCCCGTGGGCCAAAACCAGCCCGCCACAAATTCCAATTTGGCCCATGGGATGAATATGCAAAGTGAAAAATTGACACTGAAAACATTAACAGTCAAAGATGTCAAACTCATTTTCACCCAGTTTGATCTGAAGCAGGTCAGACCAGTAAAATAATAACAGAATAACCTCTAAATCGGGCATGTCCAAAGTCCAGCCCGGGGGCCAATCACGGCCTGTGGTCAGATTTTACACGGCCCACAGCTTCGGTTTTATAATGTATTATTTATGGCCTGCTTGGACTGTTGAACAGAGTACAGGAATCATAAAAGGTTCAAAATGCAGTTTCTCCTTTCACCTCATGGTGGCAGCACCACTCTAACTCTATCTGGCCGTGAACCCTTTTCGCTAATATCTAACCATGGCGCCTGTAAATAAAAAAACGAAAGTTGACAGTGAGGGCCGCCGCTTCCAGGAGAGATGGGAATTACAATTTTTTTTCACTGAAAATCGAGGTGATTGTGTTTGCCTAATTTGTCAAGAGACTGTTGCCTTGTTTAAAGAATTCAACGTAAAGAGACACTAGCAGACAAAACATGCTAACGCATACGACAAGCTAGCAGGGAGTGAGCGTTCCGAAAAAGTGAAGCAAATTCAAGCTGCTTTAAACTCACAACAGTGACTCTTCATGTGAACCTGGGAGTTCAATGAATTCACCACCAAGGCAAGCTACCAAGTTGCCAGGTTAGTTGCCTATAACTGCTGGTGTTATGTACTTGTAGATGTGACACAAAATATTACTTCCTGAATGATTTTGTGAAAGACAAGAGTAAGAGTCATATGTTTTCATCTTAAATGTTAACAGACTTTGCATTACTGAGTAATATATGAGTAATGATTACTCATATAAGTCATGTTTAAAATGAATGTGGGGTTAAGATTTTTATCAACTTCTTGGACGTTGAAGATGCTCCACACAGTTTGTTCTATGTTATCTGACTCCAGATGTGAAAGGAAGGCAGAAATGTTTTGTTTTGTTTTTTTAATTTGTTCACACCTGAGTGGCTTAGATCTGGTTACATTGCCATTTAAAAAAATGATATTTTGACAATAAAAATAAAGTTGTTTTTAAAATTATCGCTTTTATATGTAATTTATACTGTTTAAAAAACGTCCGAAGGGACCACTGGCCCCTGTCAATCTCCACATTATCAGCTCTGGCCCTCTTTAAAAAATGTTTGGACACCCCTGCTCTAAATAAAGACAATTCCAAATTCCAAACCAAAATTTTAACAATATTCCACTGAGAGCCACTGTGATCTGTAATGCACATGTATAAATGATAAGTTTGAAGCAGAATATTCTTCAAAACTGCACTTATGCCGCATTTCCATTACGTGGAACCAGCTCGGCTCGGCTCGGCTCGACTCGGTATTCCTGGAGACCGTTTCCATTACAAGATACTACCGACTTTACAGTACCTGGTCGTCATAGCGATGTGGCGCGTTATCTCCGTGTCGTCTGCTCAGAGAGTTGCTGATAAACTCGCTCGTTGCGTGTTGTCTCGTCTGAATTTTTACGTCGGCCACCAAAGACTGAATCTCCTCGACCGACTATGGTGTAGTTTTGGGCTGTTATCGTGTGAATTAATGTACCGCTATATTTACTGTCCACTTCCGCATCTGTTTTTAGTAAAACAGCGACTCACAGAGACAACTGTCTGACCAATCAGTGGTCTGCAGTGTTTACATGTCACGTTTTAGTATCTGGTCCCCAGTCCTGGAACCTCGGCGGAGGTGATACCAAAAAAGTAGTACCGGGTACCAGATTCCAGGTCCTTTTTCGTAATGGAAACGCAAAAAGGCCGAGTCAAGTCGAGTCAAGCCGATGCCACGCAGTGGAAACGGGCCATTATTTTTCTAAAGAAATGTCAGCTTGTTCAGGTTATTCACTATTTTCTGCAAAAGGAATGTTTGTAGATGTAGACATTTTAACATTTTCACCCTTTAATTTTCGGTATCTTTACTAAAACAAAGGGGAAAATTTGAAATTGTTAACATTCATAGGCTACATTTCTATTATTTTACTACTAAATTGAGATTGACACCCCTGCTATAGAGCTATCTACAACATGACTGGATGTTAATTGTTCAGTTGTGTGGAAACATCTGCATTTGTTAAGTGTCTCCAGGGTTTCCTTTAATTTGGCACCACTACATTCACTTATATACTATTGAAGAAACAATACATGTGGAAATTTTTCGGACATGCATTAGACATCTGTATGTTCTTACTCGATCCTGAACAACCAGTATTTGAGTTACATGTGCACATTTTTTAAACATTGCAACGCCAACAGTTTTACGAGACCATACTAATGCATGCTCACACAATAGGACTTTCAGCTCCATACACTCCTCCCTCCTTCCTTTGGACACTACATTTGCTCTATGTCAATAAAGATTGGGACAACACACACACACACACACACTGACTACATCGAAGTCCTGCATCGCTCAATTATTCTCTCTACTGACATAGGTACACACTCACACACACTGCCTGAAAGTGGACATCACATTAGAAATCCATTTTACTTTGCCTTATGTCCTTTTTCATTCTTTCATATTCCTTTTGCGTGTCTGTTCGCACGTGTGTTTTTGTGCAAATGCATAATTGATTTTTGTGCGTCTGTGTAGCGCATGCTCATCTTTACATCCATTTTAAATAAAGACGCAACATGCATCTTTGTTTCGTAGTGTGTGTGCGTGCGTGTGTGTGTATTTCCTAGTACAAATACTCACACACATTTTTATTCAGTCCATGAGCTCCTGTATGTGGTGAGGAGGTGGAGGAGAAAAGGATGGACGATAGAAGATTTCGCAATCACCTCCCAGTATAGTGCATGTGCACACACACACACACACACACACACACATACATACACACAGGTATTATTCACTGGGCTTTATTAAACTAAGTGCAATAATAAATACAGGTCTGTTGCAGAATTATTCATGTGCTCTGTCCTCCTCTGGTCTGAGCGGTCCATGTAGGCGGAGAAAAGGGCACATGGAGAAAAAGGAGGCTAATCATAGAATGAGGGGAAGATGATGGAGTCGGGTTAGCCCGCAGGCGGAGATGATGACTGACAGCTCAAAGGTTATTGGTTCGGTCTGAGGTTGTCCTCTTCTGTGAGCTGAAAAATTGTGGGTGGCTCTGACGACTAAAGCCGAGTAATTTAAACACTTTAGGTTACGTTTTGAAGATTGACGCTGATATATTACTGAGACAAGAGACTAAGAAATTATGGACTTTCGGTATGCGTATACATATATTACGCTGTAGTAAGAGGCTGTAAATTAGGCTAACATTTCAACGCTTCAAAGCCCACTATGAATCAAATACCTAGTTAACAATGAGAGCCATCACACCTATCCAACAGGAGATAATAACTGCATTAACACCAGCCAAGATTAACATATGATATTTTGCATGTGTAGGTACTGTGTATTGATATAATATGTCATGACTAACGCACAGACTCTGTTCATTAAACAGTTCAGGAAAATATGATTGTGTTTCACTTTGTATTTGTGTGTGTACAATGGTGTATATGTGTGACACTGTGAATGATTTGATCTGGAAAATGGTCAAACAAGCTCCACTATGACCTGTCCAACTACTATTTTTCCCACTCAAAAAACCACTCAGGAATCAAATGGAAAACTGATAAGAAATTGGATTGGTAAATAGAATCAACAGTGGTATTTATATTGATAAAATCCTATCAATTCCCACCCCTTGTGCAAATATGTCTTATGTCCATAAGGTGTCATCTTTAATGCACATTTGTATGTTTCATGTTTACATGTTAATATTTTAATGTTTCTGCCAACAGAAAGTACATTGTGCGTGTTATTTTATTCGTTTTTTTGTTTTGTTTTTTCAAAATACAACTTGTTTAAATTATTTCAGTGTGTGTATAAGTAGTTTTTGAACATTTTGAGTACATTTCAACAATACTGTGATAATAATAATAATAATTGGTCAATAACCTTGATATGAAATTTTCATATCGTTACATCTCTACACTGCAGTGACAATGAGCCCGATTACATAAAAACCCATACTCTGATCATTATCTGATTTCTGGAGTTATCAAATTATTCAAGTGATCATGTAAACAGTATAATCTGACATGCTTAATTAGATAACAGAAGTAATCGGATTATGAGAAATCGGATTAACACACCTGGATTTCTCCTCAATACTCCGATCCCTTCCTGCGTGTACAGTCATGAAAAAAATTATTAGACCATCAAAAGTCATCAAAAACAATGGTTATGCAATCAAGTACTAACTCCTGTGTGTATCATGTGTCTAAAACAGACAGAAAAGAAAACGTGGAATGCCTAAAAGCACTGTTTTTGGCAGTACAATGCCATAGACATTGATATAAGCACTTGAGTGATTTTGGTTATTATCAAGAAAACCATGGAAAATGGCAAGATATCAGCTCTGAAATTAAACTCTTAGGAGCTATTTTTGTTGTTATCATTATATTTGTCCAAACAAATGTACCTTTAGTTGTACCAAGCATTAAAATGAACAAGAAATTGAAGAAAACAAGGGGTGGTCTAATAATTTTTTCCACAACCGTATCCAGGTTAATCGGATTTATTTAGTTCTTTAACATCTGCGCATGCGTAAAAACAATTAAAATCATAGAGAACAAAAGTTACGCAGTCAAACATGAGTGGAAGACAATAACAGGAAGTTTGAGTCTACCAGCACTACCTACGAAAGAAATACAATCATGGACTGGAGCGTCTAAACCAGGGTTTTTTGATTATCGCATTTCTGACATATGTGTAAATGCGTCATATCTGATTATCGCAATTATCCGATTACTCCCAGTTATCGGACTTTTATGTTCATGTAAACAGGCTCATTGTAAAGACAGGCAGTAGCAGGGGTGTTACGAACTAGAAAACAACAAAAATGACCTGAAAGATTGTACAATACTGATCAGAGCGCCTCATGACTATTTGCAAAAAAACTAGCGAATAGTACCATAGTCAAACCATAAGCTCTGCGCTCACCATGCTGGAGGTCTGCATGACAACATATCCATGGTTCACATCGATGCCTTCCAGTCCCTGTAGCAGCTTATGAATAGTTACAGGCTGTTTTCATAAATAAACTATAAAAGATGCTAAGGGGAAACATTTGCTGTGAGGTCATGAAATGAGGACGAGCAGTCTTGATATGCTGCTCAGGACCAGATCATCACACAGTCTTTATTGATCCCTTTGGGGGGAGCGGGGGGCCAGATTAGCTCCTCGCCACGGTCTTTGCTGTCCGGTGTCCTCACATCGAGGTCGGACATCAAGTTTGAATAAGTCGAACGAGGCTTAGGTGCGTACAGTTCTGTCATTCCCGTATCCTCAATCATCACTTACGATATGCCGTCGTTATATTCTGGGACTAAACTTTGCTTAAGTAATTTCGCTTGAAAGATACCGAGGCCATGACCAATTTTCCTTGCTAGCCTCAGATTCCCTATTCGACGATAGTAATTACACACGGCTTTAATTAATGTGGGAACGGGTAGGGAGGAGCAGGCCAAGGGGGGGGGTCTTTGAACTGTATGTGTGGAGTAGACGGTGAAAGAGGGATAGATTAATGAAGGAAGACAGAATGAGTTATTTTAGATCACAAATGTGTGTCAGAGCCACAGCCAATAATCTCTGGTGGATCCATAATATGTCAGTTTTTCTTCTGTCACCTTCTTTATCCATCTGTCCCTCCTGCCTCATCTTTTTCCAACCGTAAGTTTAATGTGTCCCTCTTTACCATTTTGTCTCTCTCCATTGGCCTCTTCATCACACACGCCCTTTGTTATCATGCCTTTGCTTTTTCTGGGGTGGTAGCATCCCTCTGGTTTCATTGAAGAAGCAAAGCAAGGGAGAGGGAAAAGAAAAAAAAACAAAAAAAAAAAAAAGCAGACGGTACAAGACAACTCCTCAGAGCTGCGTCAGCACCGGCGGACTCTGGAGAATAATAAAACCGCAGGATAATTCAACACTGACGAAGAGCTAATGAGGGGTGGAGACGAATGAGGAAGAAGGGTTGAAAAGGAGGGGGGGGGTGGCTGGTTACAGGTGGTCCGTCATTCAGGTGAGACCACTCCGTAAAAGTTGTTGTAAGAGTGTAAAACCAATTATTTACACATCCTATAGAGAGCAATAACAGTCCAGGTACAATAGATGCCCTGGTCTGCTTTTTGTGCAACCACTGGATTCAGTTTCAGCTTCTAAATGTTAAATATATGAATTAAATTTCCACTTAATAGCATGTCACGTCAAGGAAAAAAATGGATTTTGTGGAGGGAGTAACAACACTGACTCCCTGAGCAATGACCAAAATTTTAATATTGGTAATTTCATATAAAATAATCTATAATAATAGTGTTTTGCAATTTCTATTTAATGTTACATTTTTACATTAGACAATTTTTTTTTTTTTAAATATATTTTTCTCCTTTTGTTTGTATCCCAGCTGCAAATTTTCAATTAAGCCTCTAACAAATATATCAAATACTATGATTAACTTTAATAATAATATTTGTTCATACTCATATATGTAAATACACTATTAACTTTAATAATATTTGTTTAGACTCATATACTGTATGTAAATACACTATTAACTTTAATATTTGTTCAGACTCACATATGTAAATGCACTATTAACTTTAATAATAATATTTGTTCAGACTCATATATGTAAATACACTATTAACTTTAATATTTGTTCAGACTCACATATGTAAATGCACTATTAACGTTAATAATAATATTTGATCAGACTCATATATGTAAATACACTATTAACTTTAATAATAATATTTGTTCAGACTCATATATGTAAATACACTATTAACTTTAATATTTGTTCAGACTCACATATGTAAATGCACTATTAACGTTAATAATAATATTTGATCAGACTCATATATGTAAATGCACTATTAACTTTAATAATAATATTTGTTCAGACTCATATATGTAAATACACTATTAACTTTAATAATAATATTTGTTCAGACTCATATATATAAATGCACTATTAACTTTAATAATATTTGTTCAGACTCATATATATAAATGCACTATTAACTTTAATAATAATATTTGTTCAGACTCATATATGTAAATACACTATTAACTTTAATAATAATATTTGTTCAGACTCATATATGTAAATGCACTATTAACTTTAATAATATTTGTTCAGACTCATATATATAAATGCACTATTAACTTTAATAATAATATTTGGACAGCTGATTTTCACTCAGACATGTTAGTGCAGATCAGGTTTATCAAGAACAGTGAAGTTACAGTAACAGTATGAATTGCAGTATCTGGGATGGTGCATGCACTGCAAAAATCTAAATCTTACCAAGTGTATTTTTCTTATTTCTAATCAAAATATCTCATCACACTTAAAATAAGCCAGAAATACCTATATAGTAACTTTTTTTTTTTTCTTAATTCAAGCAAAAAAATCTGCCAGTGGAACAAGAGAAAATTATCTTGGTAAGATTACTTGAGATCAGATTTTGCAGATCTATTAATCTATAAATCAGTTCTTTTATCTCACTGAAAAGTTACTCTTAAGGTGATTCTGTCTGATTTTAAGTGTGATGAGATATTTGGACTAGAAATAAGAAAAATACACTTAGTCAGATTTAGATTTTTGCAGTGTAAGTGTTCACTGTGTTCACTGATATGGAACTAAAACAACAAAATCCATGAATATACAAGAGAACAGCTGTCCACTGTAGAGACCACTGTGCATGAAAGGGTTAAAATATCCTTAACTTTTTGTTTGTAATGTTTATTATTGTATCTATGACACAGACTGGAGCTACTGTTCAGTAAAACCAGACCCTCCCTCACAAATAAGACACATAACAGTATGGAAATAAAATGTACTGCTTACCTGGTCCTTTCACAGCCTCCACGAATATAGTCCAGTTTCTTTCTTTGTAAACATCCATAATTTGTTTGTAAACTTCACTGTTTGAACTTGAATATTATTACATGTCACCATTAACATCACTGACACAACACGCAGCGGCCTCGAGCTCACCGCCATGACTTAAACGGACATGCGCAGTAGCACAACGCATTCTAAAGGATTATTACCTTCAGGGCTGTTTGTTGTATCAGATACCGGAATCGTTTTAACTATAAAATGGGTATTTTTGGTAAACCAACAACTTTAGCAAACTTAGCAATGCTAGGATATTAGCTACATCCAATTGACTTTTTCCAAAATGTTGATTCTCTGTCAGTTCACCTGATGTACAGCAGTGGTGACTTCTGATTGGCCGCCACCTGCTGGATGGGAGTGGTACTACACTTACCACAACAGCTGTTTTTTTGTTGACATTCTTAGACAGGTGGTAATAAAATAAAATAAAATAAAATAGAAAAGATTAGAATGGCTGTAGTCAACATCTAATATCATTAATATCATCTAGTATAACTTATGTATTAAAACTCTTGAAAGAGTCAGTCATTGTATATAAGTTTGGGGGATGTTTTCAATTTCTTTCTATTGTTTTTTTTTTTTTTTTTTTTAATGCAATATTCTTCCCTTTGTTCACCTAATGTACAGCAGCAGTGACTTCTGATTGACCGCCAACTGCAGGATTGGAGGGGTACTATACTCATCACAAAAGATGTTTTTTGTTGACATATTTGGGCAGGTGGTAAAAAATAAATAAATTAAATAAATAAATAAATAAATAAAAATGAAAAAGATTAGAATGGTTGTGGTCAACATCTAATATCATTAATATCATCTAATATCACTTATGTATTAAAACTCTTGAAAAAGTCAGTCATTGTATATAAGTTTGGGGGTTGTTTCAATTTCTTTCAATTGTTTTTTTTTTTTATGCAATATTCTTCCCTTTGTTCACCTAATGTACAGCAGCAGTGACTTCTGATTGACCGCCACCTGCTGGATTGGAGTGGTACTACACTTACCACAATAGACGTTTTTTGTTGACATATTTGGGCAGGTGGTATTAATTAATTAATTAATTAATAAGAAAAAGATTAGAATGGTTGTAGTCAACATCTAATATCATTAATATCATCGAATATCACTTATGTATCAAAACTCCTGAAAAAGTTAGTCATTGTATATAAGTTTGGGGGATGTTTCAATTTCTTTCCATTGTTTTTTTGTTTTTGTTTTTTTTATGCAATATTCTTCCCTTTGTTCACCCAATGTACAGCAGCAGTGACTTCTGACTGTCCGCCACCTGCTGGATTTGAGGGGTACTACACTTATCACAACAGCTGTTTTTTTGTTGACATTTTTGGGCAGGTGGTAAAAATAAATAAATAAATAAATAAAGATTTAAAAATCTAACAATGGTTGTAGTCAACATCTAATCTCATTAATATCATCTAATATCACTCATGTATTAAAATTCAATTTCTTTCCTTTTTTTTATGCAATATTCTTCCCTTTGTTCACTTAATGTACAGCAGCAGTGACTTCTGATTGACCACCACCTGCTGGATTGGAGGGGTACTACGCTTATCACAACAGCTGTTTTTTTTGTTGTTGACATTTTTGGGCAGGTGGTAAAAATAAAGAAAGAAAGAAATAAAGAAATAAAGAAATAAATAAGAAAAAGATTAGAATGGTTGTAGTCAACATCTAATATCATTAATATCATCGAATATCACTTATGTATCAAAACTCCTGAAAAAGTTAGTCATTGTATATAAGTTTGGGGGTTGCTTCGATTTCTTTCCATTGTTTTTTTTTGTTTGTTTGTTTTTTTAAATGCAATATTATTCCCTTTGTTCACCTAATGTACAGCAGCAGTGATTTCTGATTGACCGCCACCTGCTGGATTGGAGTGGTACTACACTTACCACAACAGATGTTTTTTGTTGACATATTTGGGCAGGTAGTAAAATAAATAAAATAAATAAATAAATAAAAAGATTAGAATGGTTGTAGTCCACATCTAATATCATTAATATCATCTAAATCACTTATGTATTAAAAATACTGAAAGAGTTAGTCACTATATAGAAGTTTGGGGTTTCTTTCAATTTCTTTCCATTGTTTTGTTGTTTTTTTTGCAACATTCTTCCCTTTGTTGGGTTACGGTGATCGGCTCTATGGCTACACCTGAACAGCACCTGAAGAATTTAGATATGGTTTACTCTTATGCTTTCTGTTTTATTACAGGCTGTGGTTGTGCATGTTTATCACCGTACTTTGTCTGCCTGTTCTATATGTCTGCAGACTCTCACATTCACTGGCATTTATTTATTTATAGCTGCGGCCTTGAGCTACTTCCGTTTTGTCTTTGTACATACATGTGTGAAACCCCAAAGCAATACGGTCTGTGTTCTCATATAAATGTTGGATCAGAGTCAGAGTAGAGTTGGGTGAAGTAGATTTTTAGTATGTTGCCCCTTCTCCCTAAAATGATGTAGCCTACAGAAGGACCTGAAACTGTCAATATTTAAGTCTGTTTTACCAGATCTGAAAAATAATACTCCCGATCAATGTAACTGCTTTTAAATTCGCACCGATAGTCTTGAACTCATACTATATTAACCTTGATCTTTTATTGTGTATAGCAAGATAGTGTATTAATTGATTCATGTTGAATGAAAGTCGTTTGATGCTTATAAAAAAAAGTCTTAACATTAATTTTCCAATATTAAGGCCTTAGTTATCCTTAAAAAAAATAATAACACTGGAAAGTCAGAAAAATTCCACAGCCAGAATAAATTATAGGATATATTTGCTTTGGAAATCTTTGTAAAGACTTTCTCAAATGTGTAATTAGTGTTTTGCATTTTATTGTAATGGAAACAGAAATTAATGAAGCCTCCGACAATCATTTACGGGTAGAAACAGAAGCATTAGTCAATATTTGCTGGATTGAAACGTGGCTACAACTGGTTTAAGGCAATAACTATGCACTTACTTAAATGTAAGGTCTTACATTATCCTTAACCCTTTAAAGCCTGAACCATTAAATCACTGACAGAAAATTCCAGTTCTTTGAAACATGGAGCCTTTATTGGACCTTATCAATTTTCCATTTCAAGTACAGTAGAACCTTTGCTCTGTAAAAAGTCACAGTAATTTCCTTTAAGATGCAGAACAGCAGAGGAATAAAACACTTTAATTACTCTTGAGTCATACCGCCAGTCAGTTTATTGTTTGTTTATATTCTATGAGACTAATGCAAATGAGAAGTAGTTTATTTGTTTTAAGTATAGTTTTAAGAACACAAAAGTTATAACCATGGATGTGGTTTTAATTTCTTTGTCTTCTAGGTTTAAAAGGGTTTTAAAAGTACAAATAAGAGTCTGGATTTGTCAACTTTTCTTTTCTCATAATAAAGAAAATCAGCCTTTAAATCAGAAAGAAACAGTGATTGGACAAATATGATATGATATTTATATGTGGAAAGGCCCCATTATAGCTAATATTAAGCTTAACCCTGTAAAGCCTGAACCATTAAATCACTGACAGAAAATTCCAGTTCTTTGAAACTTGAGCCTTTATTGGTCCTTCTGAACAACCCAAAAAAATTTTTTTCAAATAATAATTTCCATGTTGTTATATCCCGCCCTAGGGGTTTACAAAGACGTACATAATGCGCTCTCTTGTCCCCTCCCAACTCCCAAGCACACACATCAGTCCAGAGCTACAGTCCAAAATGTTTATTATTCACTAACTAAAAGAGGGTTAGGGAAGGGCTCGGCTAGAACAACAAACAAAAAGTCTTCTTCAAAGTTATAATTAAACTTCCTATCCAAAAACAAATGCAAAAAAATAAAATACATTAACCCTTTCATCTCAATTATGAGAATGTTCGTCAAAAAAAAAAATTTTTATTGAGTGTTTTTATTCCTCCTTAGGCATGAAAAAAAATTATGATAGTTTTTTTTTTCCCATGGAGTTACAAAAATGTCCATGCATTTAATTTTTGAAGTAAAGAAACATGTGTTTAAAACCAAATATCAGAAATGAGATGAAAACAGTGAAATAAAAACAGTTTAATGCTGCTAATCTGATGTTTTCTCACGTTTAACATATTCTAATACTAGTTATTACTCATGTCATGGAGATAATATGCCAAAAAAAAAACTTTCTGTCTAACAAATAATTGATTTACACTAAAACATATCACTCCAGATCATGTTTCTGAAGAAGAGCAAAGTTACGTTAATGGTATGAATTGCAGTGTATGGGATGATGTGTAATTGTCCACTGTGTTGGTTGATATGGAACTAAAACAACAAAACCCATGAATATACAAGAGAACAGCTGCAGAATAACTGTCCACTGCAGTGACCACTGTGCATGAATGGGTTAAACTTAGTCTAACTCCCTAAACAAAAAACAGGAGAAAATGTGAAAACAAAAGAGCCACCCTCCCCTAATAGAAAATTAGGACTGTTCAAAAAAAAAAAAAGGCATTATTTACAACTATTTACAATTTTACAAACTAAGACAGATACACGACAACTGACGATCGAAACACACACACAGAATCTCGGTTGGAAGTTGGCAGAGAGCAAAGAGAGAATGAGCTGGATGATCCAGGGCCATTTTTAAAGGGGCTGGGTAACCTGGCTCCACCAATCCAGAGCTTTACCTGCATGAGAAACAAAAAAGACACAAAAAGGCACAGCACCCCTACAGGGCTGGGGGAGAACACACTCATTAGACAGAAAACATATAAACATATAAACATAAAAAGACAAATTATGACCCAGGGTCATAACAATGTATGAAATTCAATTTTGTATCATATTTGATACATCAGGTCTCAATGCTCAAATATTATTATTTTTAAACAAACAAAAACCTAATACAACACAAACATATTTAACAAATTGGTAATTCCTTTTCAAAATTGGCAAAGTTCTGCCTCCTTCCTCATTAATGAGTCTTGTAGTGTCATTGGAAAGGCCTCTGGTGAATGAATTCCTCCCCCCTGGTGGATTATCTGTGTATTGCATGTATCTAATTATATACATCAGGTTTGTCGAGAAAAAAAAAATCACACTGATCATGTTGAGGGCTTCAAAACTCATGCATCAAATATGATACGTTTGGTGTTACAGGGTTAAAATGGCTTAAAACATGATACATTTGGCTTCTTCAAACCTGCAGACACCCTGTTGTTTGTTGTATCCACGTCTATGCTGCTCCATTACAATTTCACCTGGTTAAATATAGCATCTATGCATGTTTACTATAGTTTGTGTCAGACTTTTTGTACATAAACCACATCTATGCAGCAGAAGAGGGTCAGCTTTCAGGTTTCAGCCGTTCAAGTCCTCCTGTTCAGAATGACGCTGTTGTGTGTTACATTCACTGCATGTTCGTTCATGCTCATTTCCTGTTTGTGTATATGAACTGAACGTGTATTTATCGTCATATAATACAGCCCTAGATAATATATAAGAGCTGAGTGACTGCAGGAGAAAAAAAATGAAAGTCCAACATCCATTTTGGATTGAAACACAGTGGTTTTCAACTCCTGCAATGAATCTTTTGTGACTCTGGGTCTTACGTGAGTCCCATGACAAACACTAGTATTCTGTTACCCTCCACATTATCTTTTATGTTTTTCTGACTGGACTTTATTCCTGCCTACAGCATTAAGAAGCTGACTGCTTTGGTTTTTTTCACCTGCATTATTACACCTTACGCTTCAGTTTGCGTGCTGTTAATCAGAAATGTTGCTTATTGTCAGCTATCAGGGGACGCTTAATGAAAATGTAGGACTGTGGGGCATCATCACTTACCACTACAACTTATAATGAAAAATACTCATTTTAAGAGCGAACATTAAGAGGGTCCAATAAATATTTATGGCTATGAGGTAGTTTCAGAGGAGACTGTCTGTAATGTACTGTATGAAGCTTCACTGTCAGGCCAGTATAAGTACGGATTATAAATGAATATGGAGGGTTTTGATACATATACACGAGTTAAGACTTTTTTTGGGTGAAAAATAAATCATTGCACTTCCAAACAACAACAAAAAAAATGCTGTATAATTATACTTTAACCCTTTCATGCATATTGGTCACTATAGTGGACAGTTATTCAAAGCCGTTTCCTTGTATATTCATGGGTTTTGTTGTTTTAGTTCCATGTCAGCCAATACAGTGGACACTTATGCATCATCTCATACACTGACATTCATACCATTACTGTGACTTTGCTGTTCTTGATAAACCTGTTCAGCAGTGACATGTTTTAGTGAAAATCAATTGTTATTTGTAAGACAAAAAGAGGGTTTTTTTTGCGTATTATTTCAATAAAGTGAGTAATAACTAGCATTAGAATATGTTAAAATGTGAGAAAACATCAGATTAGCAGCATTAAAAATGTTTTTCTGTCATTGTTTTCATATCACTTTCTGATATTGGGTTTTAAACAAATTTCTATTCTTCAAAAATTAAATGCATGGACATTTTTGTAACTCCATGAAAAAAAAACAAAAAAAAACAAAAAAAAAACTTGGATCACATTATTTTTTTCATGCCTAAGGAGGAATAAAAACACCCAAGACAAAAAAATCTAGACTAAGGTTCTCATAATTAATGCATGAAAGGGTTAACAATTCTTTTGCATGAGAAATCATCTCAACTTTAACCCTATAATGCCAAACGTATCATATTTGATACATGAGTTTTGAAACCCTCTACATGATCAGTTTGATATTTTTTTCTTGAAAAACCTGATGTATACAATTAGATACATGCAATACATAGATAATCCACTAGGGGGGAGGAATAGGTTCATCAGAGGCTTTCCAGTGACAATACAAGATTAAGGGTGAATCCCAATTCACCCCTTGGCCCTCCCCCTTACCCCTAGTCCTCTGTTTTGCATGTACACGTGAAGGGATGGTGTTGTCCTGATTCTCAATTAGATGGAGGGGAAGGGCTAAGGCGGAGGAAAGTATAGCCCTTGAAATGGAGATCTTCCAGGACCACACTACGAACAGAGGGATAGGAGAAACTTCCCATAATTCTGTTAAATCATTCGCAAGATGGAGGTAAACACAGCCAAAAGAGCAGCGGTGTGATGAAAGAAACAAGCAAATGTACGTATTTTCTTCGTAAACATCTTAATCATTTGATCGATCATTTAATGCTGTTTCAGTGTGTTATAGGTCACATTTCTGTGGTTTATAGTTGATAGCCGCACAAAGATGACCAAAGCCCATGCAACAGAAATGGTCACAGCTACTGAAAGCATGGGGAATACTTTCAGAAACAAAGTTTTTGCATCTGTTTACACTGGCATCGATGACCGCTAATGACGTAACAGGTCGCGAAGGGTTGTCCCATTTCATAGGAGAATGTTTCAACCCCTACCCTTTGCAGCTTCATTTCAAGGGGTAGTGCCAAGTGCAAGGGCAAAGTGCAAGGGCCAAGTGCAAGGGCCAAGGGGGAAGGGTAAGGGGGAGGGCTAAGGGGTGAAATGGGATTGGACCTAAATTAATGAGGAAGGAGGCAGAACTCTGCCAATTTTGAAAGGGAATTACCAATTTGTTAGACATGTTTGTGTTATATTATGCTTTTGTTTGTTCAAAAATAATAATATTTGAGCATTGAGACCCGATGTATCAAATATGATACAAAATTGAAACTCATACATGGAAACATGGTATATGATATTTGAAAAAAACTTTTTTTTTTTGGTTGTTCAGAAGGACCAGTAAAGGCTTCAGTTTCAAAGAACTGCAATTTTCTGTTAATGATTTAATGGTTCAGGCTTTACAGGGTTAAACTTACTATTAGCATATTTTAGGGCCTTTCCACAAATAAATATCATAATAAATGCTGATTTTCTTCATTATGAAAAAAGAAAATTTGAAAAATCCAGACTCTTATTAGTAGTTTTAAAACCCTTTTAAACCTAGAAGACAAAGAAATTAAAATTGGATCTGTGGTTATAACTTTTGTGTTCTTAAAACTATATTTGAAAAAAATAAATTGCTTGCCATCTGCATGAGTCTCATAGAATATAAACAAATAATGAACTGACCAGGGGTATGACTCAAGAGTAATTCAAGTGTTTTATTCCTCTGCTGTTCTGCATCTTAAAGGAAATTACCATGACTTTTTACAGAGCAGAGTCTACTTTAGTTCAAATGGAATATTTTCATTCTGCTGTCAATGCTTTGGGTAGTTTTTTGTTTTTTTTGTTCAAGTTTGATAGCTTGAACCAGGGGCCGATGCTGTTTCTTTCTTTGTTGCCATGGTAATGTGACACGACACTTGTAGCAACACAGACATATGCTAGTATCCATCCAATTAACCAGAAGAGCTAAAGCTAAAAAAAACAAATTTTCGGAAAACAGAATGCAATCCCAACAACAAACACTCAAATGGGCAAATATCTAAAACAAGCTAACAGTCTGAGAACAGCGTATGACATGAATAATTTCATAAAACAAGACCAATACAACAAACGCTGCATCGTAAATGTTATTTCTCTACAGCTTAAACTCACTGACCAAGCTGAAGTAGCACAAATAAATTATGAAGCGATGATTAGACATTTTTTGTCTTACATTTGCTGTTTTCTGACCATAACTTGATTTTATAGGAATGAAACTTCTACTATCAGTTAATATACGGTTTTATGTCACATTGAAATGATTGTTTATGCAGGTATAATATAATAACAATTAGTATTTACATGTTTTTTTTTGCTAAATCCATTTACTTACATGAGGATTCCCATGTATCATCCTCCCCCTTTGCCACGTCATGTAAAACGTTCTCGATCTCCCACTGCAACGAAACTATGATAAATGCCCCGATGTAAAATTATATCACCATAATTATCATTATCGTTTTATCACACAGCCATTTCATGCACAAACTTTGGTCAAAAGGTAGAATTTTATGGCATTTATTCCTGCAAAACCAGGACATATTTAATACAAAAGGCTTTGATTTTGCCATTTTCATTCTTTGCAAAAGTAACACACGTGACAGGATGTGGATATAATGCATAATTTCACACTTTTATTTCTTATATTAAATGAAAACTGGCCATTAAATCCTTTCCCCTCGTCTCTGGTTTAGGAGCACAGTTTATATCTGGTGCAGAGCTGCATAAGTGATTATGACAAGGACAATCTAAACCCTCTATGTGGCTTAAATTATCAACTACATTTTCATTTTTTCTTCCAGTTTGCTTTAACTTATTGTATGGGATGATGATGCGTCTGTTTCTTTCCACACACATTCTGCAATGAAAGCCAACAGCAATGTCTGCAAAGTTGAAAGAAGCAGCGTAAAGGAGAGAGGAGAGGGGCAGAGATGTTGATCAATAAAAGTAATTGTGTCCAATGACAGACATGACTGCCAGTATCATAATGACCAGTGACGTCAGTAAGTGTCTTCTGCAGGAACCGTCTGCACACAAATAAACCAGTAGAGAGAGAGAGAGAGAGAGAGAGAGAGAGAGAGAGAGAGAGAGAGAGAAAACACAGCAGAGGAAGACGCTCGTTCAATATGATGAAGGACAAAGATTCATTCTGCAAATATTCACTCTAAAAACAACAGGTGTCAAACATGCGGCCCGGGGGCCAAATCCAGCCCACCAAAGGGTCCAGTCTGGCCCCTGGAATGAATTTGTGAAATGCAAAATTTACACTGAAGATATTAATCCTTTTAGTTCAGGTTCCACATACAGACCAATTTAATCTCAGGTGGGTTGGATCAGTAAAATAGTATCATAATAACCTATAAATATTAAATTCAGTTCAATTCAATTTTATTTATAGAGCCCATTTCATGCACAAGGTAGACTCAATGTGCTCCACAATAGGTACATAATATAAAATATGGATATGAAAACAAACAGTCAAATAAACAGTAGAAGGGAATTGATACTCACAGCTCCAAATTTTTCTGTTTGTAAATGTAAACATTTTCATGTCATTTTACTGTATTTACACTAAAACAAACTATTATTTCACAAAAACGTGAGTAACCTGAACAATTGTGAACATTTTGAAATATCTGAAGTGTAAGTTTACCAATATTCTGCCTGTTATTCAATGTTTGTGTGTTTGTAGATCCACAGTGATCTGTAAGTTGTAATTTACATGTGTAAATGATAAACTGAGACATAATATTGTTAAAATTGCACTTACTTTTCTTAAGAGATTTCAGTTTGTTCATGTTATTTCCATTGTTTTAAAGGATAGTTGGTAGATTTTCGTTGCATAATTTTACTTTTTAACATCGAGGAAAGTTTGGAGTTGACATTATTTATATATTATTATGTTATTATTTCACTGGTCCAACCCACTTCAGATCAAATTTGCCTTAATGTGGCCCGCTGAAGAAAATGAGTTTGACACCCCTGATATAAACAATCAAGGGTGTCAAAATCATTTTATTTCAGGGGTCACATACAGACCAATTCAAGCTCAAGTAAAATACTGTCATAGTAACATAGAAATAATGACAAATCCAATTTTTCATCTTTGTTTTATCATTTAAAAAAAAGGAAAAAGACATGAAAATGCTTACACTGCAAAATTCAAAATATTATTTCTATTCAAAATATCTCATTACACTTAAAATAAAACATAATCACCGAAAGAGAAACTTTTCAGTGAGATATAAGAACTTATTTTTAGACAATAGATCTGGAAAATTTTATTTCAAGAAATCTTACCAAGATAATTTTCACTTGTTCCATTGGTAGATTTTTTTTTTTTTGCTTGAATTAAGCAAAAAAAAAAAAATCTGCCAATGGAACAAGTGTTATAATTAGTCAAAATGGGATTTTCAAGATCTATTGTCTAAAAATAACTTCTTATATCTCACTGAAAAGTTACTCTCTAGGTGATTGTGTCTTATATTAAAGTTATACCATATGATGTGGCATTTTTACACTTTTGTCGTCTTTAAATGCTCCTAGTAAGCATGTGTCTTTCTAAATGTAAAAAAAAATCCACCGGGTTTTGAAACTCAAAAATGTTTAATTCTCATACATTTCTGATAAAAGTCTGACCAATTATTTTATTTGGTCTGAATAAAAGAATTGTCCGAGCCTGGCTGAGCCTCTTATCAGTCATCCGTTTCCACCATCCCGCATCCGATACTTTTCTTTCCTTTTCTTTCTTTCTTTTTCCCCCTTTGTCTTCTTTCTATATAATTATTAAAAAACCCTTACTGATTTCTTGTTTTTATATATTCACCTCTTTTGACCCTTTTACTTCTTAGACTGTCAATTTCACTTTCAGTCTGTCTTGTGTCTCCACCTGAATATGTCCAACCCGCACATAATAATCATAAACAATCACACAGAGAGAGAGAGAGAGAGAAAACACAGCAGAGGAAGACGCTCGTTCAATATGATGAAGGACAAAGATTCATTCTGCAAATATTCACTCTAAAAACCACAGGTGTCAAACATATGACCCGCGGACCAAAACTGGTCCTCCAAAGGGTCCACTCCGGCCCATGGGATGAATTTGGTGACTTTACACCGATGGTATAAACCACAGGTGTCAAACATGTGGCCTGGGGGCCAAATCCGGCCCACCAAAGGGTTCAGTCTGGCCCCTGGAATGAATTTGTGAAATGCAAAATTTACACTGAAGATATTAATCCTTTTAGTTCAGGTTCCACATACAGACCAATTTAGTCTTAAGTGGGTTGGATCAGTAAAATAGTATCATAATAACCTATAAATATTAAATTCAGTTCAATTCAACTTTATTTATAGAGCCCATTTCATGCACAAGACAGACTCAATGTGCTTCACAACAGGTACAGTATATAATATAAAATATGGATATGAAAACAAACAACAGTCAAATAAAAAGTAGAAGAAGTGAATGGATACTCACAACTCCAAATTTTTCTTTGTAAATGTAAACATTTTCATGTCATTTTACTGTATTTACACTAAAACAAACTATTATTTCACAAAAATGCGAATAACCTGAACAAATATGAACATTTTGAAATATCTGAAGTGTAAGTTTACCAATATTCTGCCTGTTATTCAATGTTTTGTGTATTTGTAGATCCACGGTGATCTGTAAGTTGTAATTTGCATGTGTAAATGATAAACTGAGACATAATATTGTTAAAATTGCACTTAGTTTTCTTAAGAAATGTCAGTTTGTTCATGCTGTTTCCATTGTTTTAAAGGATAGTTGGTAGATGTAAACATTTTCATCGCATAATTTTACTTTTTAACATCGAGGAAAGTTTGGAGTTGACATTATGTATATATTATTATGTTATTATTTCACTGGTCTGGCCCACTTCAGATCAAATTTACCTTAATGTGGCCCCCTGAAGAAAATGAGTTTGACACCGCTGATATAAACAATCAAGGGTGTCAAAATCAGGGGTCAGGGGGTCACATACAGACCAATTCAAGCTTGAGTAAAATACTATCATAATAACATAGAAATAATGACAAATCCAGTTTTTCGTCTTTGTTTTATCATTTAAAAATAAAAAGTAAAATTACATGAAAATGCTTACACTGCAAAAATCAAAATCTTACCAAGTGTATTTTTCTCATTTCTATTCAAAATATCTCATCGCACTTAAAATACGACATAATCACCAAAAGAGAAACTTTTCAGTGAGATATAAGAACTTATTTTTAGACAATAGATCTGGAAAATCTCATTTCAAGAAATCTTACCAGGATAATTTTCACTTGCTCCATTGGCAGATTTTTTTTTTTTTTTTTTTTTGCTTAATTCAAGATTTTTTTGCTTAATTCAAGCAAAAAAAAAAAAAAATCTGCCAACGGAACATGTGTTAAAACAAGTTAAAATCTAATTTTCAAGATAAAATTGCACTTATTTTTCTGCAGAAATTTCAGTTTCAATATGTTATTCACTTTTTTTTTTTTTTTACTTTATTTATAGAACATTTTGAACATTTTAGATAGAGAGATGCACAGCATAAGGTACAAAAATATAGAACTGCCACACCTAAATGCCAACCCCCCCTCTCACCCATCACCCACCACTGAAAACCCAAACAAAAGACAAAGAAATAGTTAAGGAAAACAATTCAACCAAAAGTATAAAAAAATAAAAAAGTGTGTGTGTGTGTGTGTGTGTGGGGGGGGGGGGGTAGATAAGAAAAATAGTTTTTAAAAAATGGTAAAAAGTGTATATAAATACTCATACATATATACACATATATACACATAAATATATATAAATTAAAAATGAATAAATAATATTAAATAAAATAAATAGCAAAAAAATAAATAAATAAATGAGTACACATATCAATCCTCCAACTTCTATTCACATTTTTTAAAGGACAGTTTCTAGTTCTTCAATTTCATAATGTACTTTTTTTTTTTTGCACTAAAATAAAGAGGAAAAACTTGAAATTGTCATTTTTTTCCCCAATTATCTTTATTAGATTTTATTACATTTTTACAACAACAAATGGCTCAGTACAACACCTGGTCTATATGAAAATTAAAAAAAAAAAAGTGTAATTTTTAATAGGCTATTATGGTATTATTTTACTGCTTTGTCCCACTTGAGCTGACATTGGTTTATATTTAGCCCCTGTACTAAACATCCCTGCTCTAAACCACACACTCACATGGACGCACACAGATGCAGTGGGTTTTCCAATCACTGCAAACTTGATGACAAGTGTAAACTAATGACAAGGCCGACAGAAAAAGTGCTTATGTGAAGAACAGCAGGGGAAACACTCAGCGAGAGAGGGATGCACTTAGACTGTTTTTTTTTTTTTTTTCTTGCTTTTATCTTGTCTCTTGAGCTTAGAGATGGGAAAACTTGAGTCTTGAGGGTGTCCATTTTCTGGCCAAGCCACAAAGTCAACAGTATCGACTACAGTGTCAAAAATCAATGAGCGCAGAAATCATTTTGGCATCCCCGCGTTAGCTTACAGCCAAACATACGGGGCCTCATTTGTATAAGGAACAGGTGTCAAACATGCGGCCCGAGGGCCAAATCCAGCCCGCCAAAGGGTTCAATCTGGCCCATAGGATGAATTTGTGAAATGCAAAAATTACACTGAAGATATTAACAATCAATGGTGTAAAAATCATTTTATTTCAGGTTCCATACAAACACATATAAATCAGTTAGATCTCAATTCAATCAGACCAGAAAAATACTATCATAATAACCTATAAATCAGGGGTCTCAAACATGCGGCCCGGGGGCCAAATGCGGCCCACCAAAGGGTCCAATGTGGCCCCTGTGATGAATATGCAAAGTGCAAAAATTCCACAGTCAAGGCTGTGGAACTCATTTTGGTTCAGGTTCCACATACAGACCAATATGATCTAAAATAAAATAATTGCAGAATAACCAACAAAAAATAATGACTCCATATTTTCTTCTCAGTTTGATTTGAAAAAAATATTACATTATGCCGATAAACGTCAAATTTTTGTCTGTTTTAGTGCAAAAAATAACCTGAACAAATATGAACAACCTGAAATGTCTAAAGAAAATTAAGCACAATTTTAACAATTTTCTGCCTGTTACTAAGTGTTTAGTGTCTTTGTAGATCTGATCCATAATGCACATGTAGAAATGATAAGTTGAGGCAGAATATTGTTGAAATTGCTCTTATTTTTCTTAAGTAATTTAAGTTTTTTAACTTTTTTGTTTGGATAGTTTATAAAAGTAAGTATTTTCATAATTTAATAGTGTTTTGTTTTTTTTTTTGCACTAAAACAAAGACAAAAATTTGGACTTGTCATTATTTATAGGATATTATGCTGTTATTTTACTAGTCCGGCCCACTGGAGATCAAATCGGGCTGAATGTGACCCCTGAACTAAAATGAGTTTGAGACCCCTGCTATAAATAATGACAACTGCAGATTTTATCTTTTTTTTAGTGTAAAAAAGTGAAATTGCATGAAAATGTGTATATTAACAAAATATCCTTTGACAAAAAATGTGAATAACCTGAACAAATATGAACAGCGTGAAATGTCGAGAGAAACGTGAATGCCATTTCATCAATATTCTACCTGTTACTAAATGTTTTGTGTATTTGTAATTGTAATGTAAGTTGTAATGCACATGTGTAAAAGATAAACTGATAAACTGAGGCAGAATATTGTTAAAACTGCACTTGTTACCTCCGCCAAGGAGGTTATGTTTTTGCCAGGGTTTGTTTGTTTGTTTGTTTGTCTGTCCGTTAGTGTGCAACATAACTCAAAAAGTTATGGACAGATTTGGATGAAATTTTCAAGGTTTGTTGGAAATGGGATAAGGAAGAAATGATTAACTTTTGGGGGTGATCCGGAAGAAATCCTGGATTCTGGATCACTTTGAAATTTTCGTTAACATTGTGGTAAATGGGGCCAAAATTTTTGTTTCCCAATATCTCGCTTAATTATTGACCAAAACTCATGAAATTTAACTCAGGAATTGACAGTGGGGTCCTCTATCACATTTCAAAGGCTGATCCGGATCTGATCCAGAAGGTGGATTTTATTTTAAAAAATAAATGTAGGATTTGTATCACCGATTATGTGGGGAATTTATGCGCTTGGCGGAGGTCTGCGCTCTCCGAGTGCTTTTCTAGTTTTTCTTTAGACACTTCAAGTTGTTCACATTATTCAAATTTTTAAGGAAACGTTGTAGATGTAAACATTATCATAATGTAATTTTACGTATTTCACTGGTATTATTTCACTGGTTCGGCCCACTTGAGATCATATTGGGGTGAATGTGGCCCCTGAACTAAAATGAGTTTGACACCCCTGGTATAAGGCATTCACACCCTACACACTGAAGGGAATTAGTTTCAGCTTAACACGTGCAGTTGGTGAATATGTGACCCTCTGATGTTTCGGACCATTAAATCAAGACTGCAGCTCCGAAGTGTCATAACATTGGCTGAAGCCCCAGGTGTCCAAAGAATTTAAAGCAGAGCTGACCTTTGGTTAGACCTGGGGGTGTGGAAGCTCCCGGATATGTGTCCAAATGTTGTTCATCATCTGAATTAGCAGCTCCCATCATCCATCTGTGCAGGAGACGGAGAATAGAGTAATGCAATTTGATGATCAGATATGCATGTTTAGCAATTAGGCTACAGAAGTGCATCTAATTTAGCAGCTAATGTACAAATAACACTGGTCTACAAGGAAAATGCTTCCAGAATAAAAGTAATGAAATTTTACCACATGAGAGTCACTGATAAAGAAAAATCAAGTCAAAAATGCTGGTTGGCTGAACTTTCCAAGATACAGCCTTGGGTCAAAATGTGAAATTCAAGAATTAACGAGAGAATGGGTTTGACTCGAAACGAATATTTGTCTCAGAGCTACAAGATCTACTTCAAAACACTGTCTGCACATTAGAATACATTCACTTTACAGGTTCTATTTAGTGGAAGATTTATAAAACTATTATATAAATGTACATAAACCAATATATGTTTATGTTTACGCATTTGGCAGACGCTTTTTTCCAAAGCGACTTACAGGGGAAAACCAATTAAATCACTCAATCAATCAAATTTTATTTATATAGCGCCAGATCACAAAAAAAGTTATCTCTTGACATTTTATATATAGAGTTGGTCAAAACCAGACTCTAAGTCAATTTACAGAAACCCAACAGAATCCTCCAGGAGCAAACACTTGTGACTGGTGACAGTGGCGAGGAAAAACTTCCCTTTAACAGCAGAAACCTCGAGCAGACCCAGACTCCTGGAGGATGGCCGTCTGCCTTGACCAGTTGGGGTTAAAGAGAGAGGGTAGAGAAGGGGAAAAAGAGAGAGCGATAGAGATAGAGACTGGGGGAGAGGGGGAGTAGGGGGAGACACATGGAGGCGGTTGAGGATAAGTGAGTGGTGATGATGAGGGCAGGGAAGAGGCCGGACCACCGCAGCAGGTCCAGAGATAATCGTGAAAGAATCTGTGGTTGTCCTGGGAAAAACCTTATTAGAATATTTAAAATGGAATGTTTGAAAGTGCTAGGACAGGAGGTGCTCTCAGAAGAGCTGGGTCTTCAGGAGCTTCTTGAAGATAGGCAGGGATGACTCTGTTCTTGTAGCATAATATATATAATATAATATAATATATATAATATATATGTGTAATAACACTTAATCATATACCTTGAAAACATCAGCAAACCGGCACTTTTGTCATTTATTTTCCAATTAATCTTATTAAAATACGTAACATTTAGCACATTTAATCTCTGAAGCAAATCATTTCTAAAAAAAATTGTAGACCAGTGTAATATAATGACATATAATCTAACTCAGTGTTTTTCAACCTTGGGGTCGGGACTACACATGGGGTCGCCTGGAATTCAAATGGGATTGCCTGAAATTTCTAGTAATTGTTAAAAAATAAAAAATTTACTAATAAAAATATATAGTCAGTTGAAAGAGACAATCCCAATACATAAAAGACATGACAAACTCTGAAGTTGAAACTGAAGCACTGTGGTACTGTTTATCTGTCAAATGTTCACTGTGGTCAGTTTCAGATGCTGCAGCTCTTTCATAATTCATAGTTTGAGTTCTTGTTTGTTCAGTATTAATTGTCAGAAAATAAAATTCTCACTTTGTGCAGTAATCTACACCTGGCTTTTCTGCCTCCGTTCATAATAATATACATTATATAGACTAAATGTCATCTAAAATTAATATTTATTTGCAACATAGTATAGCAAACTATGACATGATCAAAAATAAATTAATTTTGGCGAAAAAAAAATCTCTGTTTTGAATGTCTGGGGTTGCCAGAAATGTGTAATGTTAAAATGGGGTCACGGCCAAAAAAAGGTTGGGAACCACTGATCTAACTAATATTGGCACCACTGATGATGATTTGATAGTAAAAAGATAGTACTTTCAAATTTTGCTCATTTACTAAAATCAGATTGAACAAGTGGTTCCAGGCACAACAAACCCCGCCCCTTGCATGTATTGTAGCTTATTTTGGCATCGATCCAGCTGATGTCATCATGTCTATGCATGTGCTGATGTCAGCGTATCAGTTTCCTCGATATATGTGCCACGTCTGAAGTAAACTGAAACAAAATGGATGTTTTTATAGACATTTGAAATGTTGCCCATTGTATTTATTATACACTTATATCATGACACCATTTGCATAATTTTGCTCCAACAACTTCAGTAAATATTCTCATAAATAAACATCCATCACATGTTCAATTTGGTTGATTTATTTTTGTATTTCATAATTTAAAAAAATTAAAATTTCATTGAGTTTTTCCAGTCAATCAATGAATACAAGTGTTATTTCATCTCTGATGCTGCAACCATTGAGTTCAGTCCCAGTACAGTGGTTTATATGATCAGATTGGTGTTGAACCCATAAAGACCCAGTGCTACTTTTGTGGGAGTAATATCATCTTCTTTATTTGGTGTTTTTTCACACTACCATAAGTGGTATCAGCACAGTTGTATCAGAGTGCAAGTATAAGTACAAGTACACATGCTGAGTATCGGACGGATACCCAATACTGGTATCAGCATCGGTGCATCCCAAATAAATTTTACAGAAAAAGTCACTTTTTCGTCCATTTTCTCTGTTTTTGATATAATAACATTCAACATTAACCCATAAAGACCCAGAGCTACTTTTGTGGCAATTCACACATGAATTTTTCTCTATATGTAGCCCTTCTTAAGTGATTTATTGCCATTTATTGTAATGTTATCCTCTTTATTTTGCATTTGTTCAATAAAAAATCAGGTATTTTTCTAAATTGAATTCACTGATCATGTAGATGTTCATAAAAGCTCAGATTAAAGTTGAGGGATTTTGTATCAAAAAACAGAGAAAACTGAAGAAAAAGTGACTTTTCAGGAAAATCTATCATTAACTGAACATAAACCCAGCATTTCCATCCACTGTCATTGATCCAACTCCATGGGTTTTACTGGTGAATCAATGTTATAGAAGATAACTGTGTTTCCATGGTAACTACGAAGCCTCTGAACATCCAAATATCATCATATCTGATGACCATGAAAAGATGACAAACCTCATTTTACAACAATTATTTACATGTATTGATAGGATTAGTGGATCAACAGGTATTAAATAGTTCAGATCAGTAGATGGTTTTGGTCACTGGTGGATGTTTGGGTCTTTAAACCCGAAGCCTAAAATGGTCCAACTGGACTTTTTTCATATTTTGACTATAAAAAGGTTAGAAAATATGCTGTGAGTGAGTCCTTTTACCCATTTTTCCGGCACACTTACAACTTTCAAAATCTAGCTGTCATTTACAATTTACTGCATGTTTTAATACTGATAAAATGGCTTCTTCTTCAGCTTCTAGTACAGGCGTGGGTGAAATTACTGTTATGACTCAATTAAACCGATCAAGTGCAACATCTCAGGTTTCAGAAATCGCTGGAATTTTTCAAATTGCACAAACAGTGAAAGAGTTCCAGCCATCCAAACTGCATATGTGCAGGGTGTGTCAGCGATGACACGTCAGGTTTTAAAGAGGTAAGAGCAAACACTGGCAGTTTTTGTTCTTAAAACCTAATACTATAGATTAGGGTGACATCTGTATGATATATACAGGGTGGGGAAGCAAAATTTACAATATTTTGAGGCAGGGATTGAAAGACAGTGTATGACCAATTAGTTTATTGAAAGTCATGAGAATTTATTTGCCACAAGAAAACAGACATAATAGAAAATGTTTTTATTCTATATGTCCTCCTTCTTTCTCAATAACTGCCTTCACACGCTTCCTGAAACTTGCGCAAGTGTTCCTCAAATACTCGGGTGACAACTTCTCCCATTCTTCTTTAATAGTATCTTTAAGAAAGTCGACATTGCTGTGTGATGTTCTATTGGTAGCATGTTCTAAAATGCCCCAAATAACATAATCCAGAGGGTTTAGATCTGGGCTAGAAGGTGGCCATAAACATGATCCCCAAAAATTGCTAAAGTTGGATTTGTTGCTGTTGTCAACAAGTGTTTTAGTGTTCTTGTGTAAGATTTTAACTTGAAATCATATTTTACTGCATTTCTAACGGTCTTGTTGTCTACCTCAAGTTCAATTGCCATTTTTCTCATGGATTTGGTTGGATCCTTTAGGATTTTGGATTTGAGAGCTTTCATAAAAGCTTTGGTACGTTTTTTGTTGCTTCCTCCACTTCCAGACTTTCTCCTAATAGTTTTGCTCATAGTCATTTTCTTCTTTCCATTATAAACAGTCTTTATGGACACTCCAACTATTTTTGAAATCTCCTTTGGTGTGATGAGTGCATTCAGCAAATCACACACTCTTTGACGTTTGCTTTCCTGATTACTCATATGGGCAAAAGTTTCTGAAAAGGTATGGATAATAGTGTTAGGTATGATTATGACATCAATATATGTTTGGTTTCAAAACAATTGATGTAGTGTCTGCTGAGAAAAAACAACTAAATGTTCATTGTAAATTTTGCTTCCCCACCCTGTATATGTATGTGTCAACAAATGCGCAGAATCTACAGATCATGAGTCAAACCACAGAATATCAGGCTGTAAGTAGTGATGCAACTGGTGACTGTGGATATTTCCTGATTTGTATTCGAACCAACTGTTGTGCAGTCAGAACAGACTGTTAATCAGGACTTTTACAATGGCTTCAGTATTATTTATCATTCCAGAACTATCGGCTTCATGATGGTAGATTTATGGGCGCTGATGGGGGGGGTTGTTATGGTGGCTCGTGGTTTCGTTCCTCATCCAGAAGGACGGAGCAGAGAGCGAACAAGGTCAAAGGTGGGGAGACACCCTCCATGTGTGATCTGCATGAAAAACAATGCAGAGGTAGATGCAGGACTCTGGTAAGCATCCTCCCTTTTCCTTTTCACCCCACAAACTCATAATACACGTGATTCGGTAATGGAGATTAATGCACACTGGCACGAGTACAAGTCGAAAATACACACACACACTCGCACAAAGAGCCTGAGGGAGGGGAAAGCAGAGAGAGTGTGAAATAAAAGAATGGTTGTCCATGGAGTTTGGTGTTTGAACGTGACTGATCAGACTCTGCAAACACACAGGGATTATACCTCTGTGGGTGTCCATCAGATAAACAGAGGTTACAACATCCTGCTTGTGCCTAAACACTTTTAGGTCAAGGTTATGGATTTACAGGAGCTCTGAAGGGGATTATAGGGAGAAAAAAAGTATGTTTGGAGCATATTACAGCCAGGAAACACATGCAAACTTAAGCGGTAAACACACCTTTTGACTAACCCATAAAGACCCAAACATCCACTGAACACAATCATTTACTGAGATTAAAAGTTAAATACCTACTGATCCATTAATCCTATCAATCCATGTAAATAATTGGTGTAAAATACAGTTTGTCATCTTTTCATTTTCATCAGATTTGACCCATTTGGACGTTCAGAGGCTCCGTAGTTACCGTGGAAACACTGTCATCTTCTACAACACTGATTCACCAGTAAAACCCACGAAGTTTGATCAATGACAGTGGATAGAAACATTTGTTTTGTGTTCAGTTAATGATATATTTTACTGAAAAAGTCACTTTTTCCTCCATTTTCTCTGTTTTTGATATAATAACATTCAACTTTAACCCATAAAGACCCAGAGCTACTTTTGTGGCAATTTGCAAATGAATTTTTTATGTATATCTAGCCTTTCTTAAGTGATTTATTACAATTTATTATACTGTTATCCTCTTTATTTTGCATTTGTTTAGTAAAAACGAGGTATTTTTCTATAGTTAATTCAATGATCATGTAGAGGTTCATCAAATATCAGAGGAAATTCAAAGGTTGTTATATCAGAAACAGAGAAAACTGAAGATAAAGTGACTTTTTGATATAATAACATTCAACATTAACCCATAAAGACCCAGAGCTACTTTTGTGGCAATTCACACATGAATTTTTCTCTATATGTAGCCCTTCTTAAGTGATTTATTGCCATTTATTGTAATGTTATCTTCTTTATTTTGCATTTGTTTACTAAAAATGAGGTATTTTTCTATAGTTAATTCAATGATCATGTAGATGTTCATAAAATTTCAGAGCAAATTCGAAGGTTATCATATCAGAAACAGAGAAAACTGAAGATAAAGTGACTTTTTGATATAATAACATTCAACTTTAACCCATAAAGACCCAGAGCTACTTTTGTGGCAATTTGCAAATGAATTTTTCTCTATATTTAGCCTTTCTTAAGTGATTTATCACCATTTATTATACTGTTATCCTCTTTATTTTGCATTTGTTTAGTAAAAACGAGGTATTTTTCTATAGCTAATTCACTGATCATGTAGAGGTTCATCAAATATCAGAGGAAATTCAAAGGTTGTTATATCAGAAACAGAGAAAACTGAAGATAAAGTGACTTTTTGATATAATAACATTCAACATTAACCCATAAAGACCCAGAGCTACTTTTGTGGCAATTCACACATGAATTTTTCTCTATATGTAGCCCTTCTTAAGTGATTTATTGCCATTTATTGTAATGTTATCTTCTTTATTTTGCATTTGTTTACTAAAAATGAGGTATTTTTCTATAGTTAATTCAATGATCATGTAGATGTTCATAAAATTTCAGAGCAAATTCGAAGGTTATCATATCAGAAACAGAGAAAACTGAAGATAAAGTGACTTTTTGATATAATAACATTCAACTTTAACCCATAAAGACCCAGAGCTACTTTTGTGGCAATTTGCAAATGAATTTTTCTCTATATTTAGCCTTTCTTAAGTGATTTATCACCATTTATTATACTGTTATCCTCTTTATTTTGCATTTGTTTAGTAAAAACGAGGTATTTTTCTATAGCTAATTCACTGATCATGTAGAGGTTCATCAAATATCAGAGGAAATTCAAAGGTTGTTATATCAGAAACAGAGAAAACTGAAGATAAAGTGACTTTTTGATATAATAACATTCAACATTAACCCATAAAGACCCAGAGCTACTTTTGTGGCAATTCACACATGAATTTTTCTCTATATGTAGCCCTTCTTAAGTGATTTATTGCCATTTATTGTAATGTTATCTTCTTTATTTTGCATTTGTTTACTAAAAATGAGGTATTTTTCTATAGTTAATTCAATGATCATGTAGATGTTCATAAAATCTCAGAGTAAATTCGAAGGTTATCATATCAGAAACAGAGAAACTGAAGATAAAGTGACTTTTTACCTCCAACAAAATCCAACTCTGGGTTTTACTGGTGAATCAATGTTGTAGAAGATGACAGTGTTTCCATGGTAACTACAGAGCCTCTGAACGTCCAAATGGGTCATATCTGATGACCATGAAAAGATGACAAACTGCATTTTACACCAATTATTTACATGTATTGATAGGATTAGTGGATCAACAGGTACTAAACATTTTCGATCAGTAGTTGGTTTTTTGGACGACAGTGCATGTTTGGGTCTTTATGGGTTAATTTGAACCATTTTCAGCCAATCGTAGTCACCTCTACATCCTACGGTCCAACAATTCTGCTCCTGGAGGATTCTATTGGGTTTCTAAGAGTCTGGTTTTGACCGGCTCTGTATGTAAAATGTCATGAGATAACTTTTGTTATGATTTGCCACTATATAAATAAAATTTGATTGATTGATCTGTATGTTAAATATAGAAAAATACTTGATTTTCACGCAACCCCTTAACCCTTTCATGCATAGTGGTCAGTACAGTGGACAGTTATTCTACAGCTGTTCTCTTGTATATTCATGGATTTTATAGTTTCAGTTTCATATCAGCCAACACAGTGGACGCTTATGCATCATCCCATACATTGTAATTCATACCATTACTGTAACTTTGCTGTTCTTGATAAATCTGATCTGCACTAACATGTCTGAGTGTAAATCAATTGCTTGTTATTGTTAATAGACTGTAATTAACCTTTTTTCTTAAACAAAAAAAATTTTTTTTGCATATTATCTCCATAAAGTGAGCAATAACTAATATTAGAGTATGTTAAAATGTGACAAAACATCAGATTAGCAACATTAAAAAACAATCAATTTCATACTTTTCACACAGTGTATCAGCAAATACATGTTTCTTTGCTTCAAAAATTAAATGCATGACGTCCAGCCAAGTGGATATTTTTGCAACTCCATGAAAGATAGGTTCATAAAATTTTTTTTTCGATCACATTGTTTTTTTCAGGCCTAAAGAGGAATAAAAACACTCAGGAAAAATAACTTGATTAGGGTCAAAAAACGGTATTCAAAATCCCTCTGACGGGACATTTTAGAGATAATTTGACCCACATTTTTATTTTTAAATTCATTTTTGCTTTAGTTGGACCATAAGGGATTATCCAAAACAAGGAGCTACTTTATATTGAAATAAATGTTGGAATGGCAGTCAATGAAAGTTCGCTCTCTGACGGGACATTACTGTGTTTTGACCCATTAAGGTTCTCATAATTCATGCATGAAAGGGTTAAACCCTGAGCCTAAAATGGTCCCCCTGGACTTTTTTTTGACTATAAAAAGGTTAGAAAATATGCTATGAGTGAGACCGTTTGCCCATTTTTCCAGAACACTCTTTTTTTTTCCAGATCTTTCACAATCTAGCAATCATTTACAATTTACTGCATGTTATAATACTCATAAAATGGCTTCTTCTTCAGCTTCTAGTACAGGCATGAGTGAAATTACTGTTATGACCCAATAATACATTTAAAGCAGAAAGTCTCAGGTTCCAGAAACTGTTGGAATATTTCCAGTTATACAAACAGTGAAAGAGTTACTGCCATCCAAACTGCATATGCGCAGGGTGTGTCAGCGATGACACGTCAGGTTTTAAAGAGTTAAGAATGCAAAATACTGAGCATAATATTGAATAAATGAATAAATAAATGAATAACTCTTTCTTTGATTTCATTTCCAGGGCATATGGGTGCTGTATTCAGCCATCTCCTCTTCCTGCTATTTTTAGTGTCATTTCATGTACAGATGACTCAGTCCCTCCAGCTAAACTTCAAAAAGTTGTGGCCTTTTCATCTTTACTAGATAGGTGTACCGTTCTTTTCAAATGGAAGGACTCATCACCTCCAACACACGACCAATGGATCAGAGACACCATGCTGAACATAAAGTTAGAAAAAATTAGGTGCACCCTAAATAACATGAACTTGTATAAATGTAAAGAAACTTGACCGTTGTATTAGTATGTATTTGCTTTAATTTAGAGTGGCTTGATCGCTACGTTTAGAAGCTTGCATGAATTTGGCGTAATTTGATCGTTGTGTTTGTATGCATTTGCATGAACTCACTGTACTAATATTAATTTAAAGACATTTGATTATCATGCTTGTATGAATTATATATTTAAATACATGTATCCTTATTTAAAAGTTACTGTTTTCATGATTTGCATCACCTGTCATGTGACTTTGCAATTAGTACTCTACATATAGTGTCTGGTTTCGACCAACTCGATATGTAAAGTGTCATGAGATAACTTTTGTTATGATTTGATGTTATATAAATAAAATTTGAATTTGAAATTTGATATAAACAGCTGTGTTTATATCTGTGTTCAGATCTGTCTGATGTGCGTGTCATGACCTCTTTTCGTGCACCCTAAATAACAAAACAAATTTTAAAAAATTTGAGAGCTTCGTTTTTTACGCTGCGTGAATATGTTACCTGGCCTGGAACTGTAAATATATCTTAGTTGTTTATATTGTTATTGTTTATTTATTTATTTTCCTTAAATGTACCAGAATGCAATGTCTTGTTATGCGTGTTTTTTTGTTGTTGTTTTTTTTCTCCCCATGGGTTCTGTTTGTTTATCAAGTCGGGTGTCAATTTTTGTATTATGAACACATTCCTTTTTTTTTTTTTCATTTCTAGTTTATTTAATAGGGATAATGCAAATTACATAGGATGGCTAAATCCCAATTTGCCCCTTGGCCCACCCCCTTCCCCCTACCCCTCTGTTTTGCACGTACACATGAAGGGGTAGTGTTGTCCTGATTCTCAATTAGACGGAGGGGAAGGGCTAATTTTTCAGGACCACACTACGAATGGAGGGGTAGGAAAAATCCCCCATAATTCTGTTCGAATCACTGGCAAAATGAAGGTAATCACAGCCAAAAAGTGCAGCAGTGTGATGAAAGAAACACACAAATGTACGTATTTTCTTCGTAAACATCTTAATCATTTGATTGATTGTTTAATGCCATTTCAATTTGTTATAGACTGTATTTCTGCAGTTTATAGTTGATAGATACAAAAAGATGACCAAAGCCCATGGAATAGAGATGGTCACAGCTGCTGACAGCATGATGAATACTTTAGGAAACAAAGTTTTTGCATCTGTTTATAGCATCGATGACTGCTGCTGACGTAACAGGTGTTTCAGCCCCTAACCCTTACAGCTCCATTTCAAGGGGTAGTGCCAAGTGCAAAGGCCGAGGAGGAGGGGGTAAGGGGGAGGGCTAAGGGGTGAATTGGGACTGGGCTTAAAACTTCTACCTGTTACAAACAAGCTGTAGTAATTGATGATTCACATAAAGAGATTATAGCTATTGCTAGTTTCCATCTCCAGTCAGAAAGAAAAAAAGAAAAAAAGAAAGAAAGAAAGAAAGAAAGAAAGAAAGAAAGAAAGAAAGAAAGAAAGAAAGAAAGAAAGAAAGAGAGAGAAGTAAGAAAGTATAAATGCTATATTTGTTGAATGAAAAGTTCTATAAATGTTGAAAAGTTCCATAAAAAAAGTTAAAAAAAAAAAAAAAAAAAAAAAATAGAGAAAATATCATTTGGGAAGTGCCATGTAGAAGCCAATAATGTAACAACAGCCAATAACATAATAATGACTGATAATGTAATAAATCTGCCATTTTTAACCCTTTCATGCACAGTGGTCACTCCAGTGGACAGTTCTTCTCCAGCTGTTCTCTTGTATATTCATGGGTTTTGTTGTTTTAGTTCCATATCAGCCAACACAGTGGACACTCATGCACCATCCCATACACTGTAATTCAGATCATTACTGTAACTTTACTGTTCTTCATAAACCTGATCTGCAGTGACATGTTTGAGTCTAAATCAATTGTTATTTGTTAGACAAGAAGGTTTTTTTTTTGCATATTATTTCCATGAAGTGAGTAATTACTAGCATTACAATATGTTAAAATGTGAGAAGACATCAGATTAGCAGCATTAAAAATGTTTTTATTTCATTGTTTTCATATCACTTTCTGATATTGGGTTTTAAACACACGTTTCTTTACTTCAAAAATTAAATGCGTGGATATTTTTGTAACTCCATAGAAAAAAAAAAAACCTCGATCGCATTGTTTTTTTCATGGCTAAACACTGAAGAAAAAAATCTTGACTAAGGTTCTCATAATTCATGCATGAAAGGGTTAAAATGTAATAAGGCAATAACGTAATATCTGGCCAACAACGTAATAAAAGTCCTGAACCGATCACATAATAACTTTTGGCCGATAACGTTATAACTTACTGGCTGGTTATTACGTTATTGGCCTGGTAAAAAAAAAAAAAAATTCTTTGCAAATGTAAAAACTGAGCCAATAAGTTATAACATTATTATTGGCCAAAAGCTATTACGTTATTGGTTCAGGACTTTTATTATGTTTTTGGCCTATTACATTTTAAAAATGGCAAAATTTATTACATTATCAGTCGTTATTACGTTATCAGTTGCTATTACATTATTGGCTTCTACATGCCACAAAAGTAGCACTGGGTCTTTATGGGTTAATGCAGGATGTAACTAGGATAACAGGATGGGTTTACAATGACCTACTGACTCGGACTACTGTTACTGATGTATATATACGTACGTGTGTGTGTGTGTGTGTGTGTGGTGGACACATGTAGTCCTGTTCAGCCCCAGTTGCTCAGTGTCAGACAGTGGAGCTCTATGCAGTTCCATCCTGGCCTCATTCACAGGAACACACACATCTTCATCGGCACAAACAGGCTGCCTGAGGGCTGAGGTTACACTGGCCTATTTAGACCGCAGATTAGGTCACAACTCCTGGCAACACACACCGCCCAGGACAGGTACAGGGGATAGGGACATGTGCAGATACTTTTCAGGAGGTTATTATTAATTTACAGCGTTAAAAGGTTGCATAAATGTGTCCTAACGCGATGCCGGCCTCTCATCTTAAAGGTACATTTTCATTTTCGTCGCCGTCACTCATTCACGAGGTCAGAGCAGAACCTGTAAATCACACAATCCCCGCTCCATAATCTGCTTAATAGACATCAACAGATTGCTGCTGTCACCGTGTGCATGTGGTGCCGAGTATTAATGGGAAATGTTATGATGTGTGTTTGCGCCAAAAAACATCTGTGCCATCATTAAATAACTAATGACACATAATAGTCCAATATTTCCAAAGTCAGAGATCAACTAGGGACAGTTTGTTTTTGTGTTTTTTTCCTGGTCTTGTTTTGCATATCAATAACCTTTTCTGTGGTGTGACCCCTTTTTCTGCTCTGCATCCTGGACTAAACTTTCTGTTAGAACTCTCCCTTTGATTTTACAGTAATTAGTTTATGGATCATCAGTGGAATAATGAGCGTGGGGATTTAGCTCTCATCGTAACGTCAGGCTTCAACAGGGTACCATTTTGATCCGATTTTTTTTTTTTTTTTTTTTGAGTAATACATTTATTAACCCTTAACCCTATAACACCAAACGTACCATATTTGATATATGAGTTTTGAAGCCCTCTACATGATCAGTGTGATTTTTTTTTTCTTGAAAAACCTGATGTATACAATTAGATACATGTAATACACAGATAATCCACCAGGGGGAGGAGTTTGTTCACCAGAGGCCTTTCCAATGACACTACAAGACTGTCATTAACCCTTTCATGCACAAATTATGAGAACCTTAATCAAATTTTTTTTCCTGGGTGTTTTTATCCCTCTTTAGGCATGAAAAAAACAATGCGATTGAAAAATTTCTTCTGAAAAATAAATAAAATAAAAATAATTTTAAAAATTTATAAAACTAGAAGCACTCGGAGAGCGCAGACCTCTGCCAAGGCTGATCAGTGCCCCCCCCCCCCCCCCCCCCCCCCCCCCCCCCCCCCCCGATCACCACCAAAATTTAATCATTTCTTTCTTATCCCATTTTCAACAAACCCTGAAAATTTCATCAAAATCTGTCCATAACTTTTTGAGTTATGTTGCACACTAACGGACAGACAAACAAACAGACAAACAAACCCTGGCAAAAACATAACCTCCTTGGCGGAGGTAAAAAAAAAATACATTAAAAAAAATCTTATGAACCTATTTTTTTATGAAGTTGCAAAAATGTCCACTCAGCTGGACACCACATGTTTAATTTTTGACGCACAGAAACATGTATTTACTAATAAATTGTGTGAAAACTTTGGTGAGGGCTTGTGATTCTGGGGGTTTATGCTCAGGAGAGATCTACATAATGTTACCAATTCATGTCAGAAAAGATATGTAGTGTCTTAAAACTTTAATAAAGATATGTGTAAAAAAAACAACAACAACAACAACGAAAAGAACAACAAAATCCATGAATATACAAGAGAACAGCTGTAAAATATAGCTGTCCACTGTAGTGACCACTGTGTATGAAAGGGTTAATGAGGAAGGAGGCAGAACTTTGTCAATTTTGAAAAGGAATGACCAATTTGTTAGACATGTTTATGTTATATTATGTTTTTGTTTGTTCAAAAATAATGATATTTGAGCATTGAGACCTGATGTATCAAATATGATACAAAACTGAAACTCATACATGGAAATTGAGATTTGAAAAAACATTTTTTGGTTGTTCAGAAGGACCAATAAAGGCTCCAGTTTCAAAGAACTGGAATTTTCTGTCAATGATTTAATGGTTCAGGCTTTACAGGGTTAAGCTTAATATTAGCTATAATAGGGCCTTTCCACATATAAATATCATATCATATTTGTCCAATCACGGTTTCTTTCTGATTTAAAGGCTAATTTTCTTTATTATGAGAAAAGAAAAGTTGATAAATCCAGACTCTTATTAGTAGTTTTAAAACCCTTTTAAACCTAGAAGACAAAGAAATGAAAACCACATCCATGGTTATGACTTTTGTGTTCTTAAAACTGTTCTTGAAACAAATAAACTGCTTGCCATCTGCATGAGTCTCCTAGAATATAAACAAATAATAAACTGACCAGTGGTATGACTCAAGAGTAATTAAAGTGTTTTATTCCTCTGCTGTTCTGCATCTTCAAGGAAATTACCATTTCAAGGGGTAGTGTCAAGTGCAAGGGTCAAGGGGGAGGGGTAAGGGGTGAATAGGGATTGGGCCTAAGTTAATGAGGAAGGAGGCAGAATTTTGCGTAGTTTTGAAAAGGAATTACCAATTTGTTGGACATGTTTGTGCTATATTATGTTTTTGTTTGTTCAAAAATAATAATATTTGAGCATTGAGACCTGACGTATGAAATATGATACAAAATTGAAACTCATACATGGAAATTTATATGTGAAAAAAACTTTTTTTTGGTTGTTCAGAAGGACCAATAAAGGCTCCAGTTTCAAAGAACTGGAATTTTATGTTTATTATTGGATTTTTTTTTTTTTTTGCTACTTACAGGCAAGGAACCAAATATGGTGACTTGATTGACCTTGTTTTTCCACATAATAACAACTTTTGAGAAATTTCACAAAAGTATTAGTCTTCTTAGGTCCTCCAATAACACACTAAGGTTGACATTTTGAATTTAAGTGTATTTTTATGAGTGAACTATAAAGGGTTCAAAACCTACAATAATTTTTGAGGGAAATTATAAATGATTTTTTACTCCTAACCTTTCCTAAGTGATTTATGATCCCTTACTCTAATATCATCCTCTGTATTGTTGATTTTTCAGCAAAAATCAGGTGTTTTCCTATATTTAACTGATCACATTAATTAAAAACTCTGAGTAAAAGGTGACTTTTTCAAAAATTAATAAAATATAAAAACAAGCATCTACAACCACAGCTACACTGTTGTTGCTCAAAATGCATGGGATTTATTGGTGAATCAATGTTGCAGAAAATGGCATTGTTTCTGTGTTCACTGTAGAGCACAGGTGTCAAACATGCGGCATGGGGGCCAAATCTGGCCCGCCAAAGGTTCCATTCCGGCCCTGCAGGATGAAAGTGCAAAAATGAACCTGAACAGTCAAGGTCGTCAAAATCATTTAGGTTCAGGTTCCACATACAGACCGATGTGATCTACAGTCAAAATAACAACACAATAACCCATAAATAAGGAGAAGCACAAATTTTCTTTGTGAAAAATTATGTGGAAAAAATGTAAGTGAAAAAATAACATTACACTGTGAAAATATGTACATTTACAAAACTATTTTTTCACAATAAAATGCAAATAAATACAAAAATAAAAACAAAGATGAACAACCCAAAATGTGCAATTTGAACAATATTCTGCCTGTTACTAAATGTTTTGTGCATTTATGGATCTACTGTGATCTGGAGTTGTGTTAATAATAAGAGATGTAATATTGTAGAAATTGTTCAAATTTTAGTTCCAAACTCCAAATTTTTAACCATATTCTGCCTGTTACCAAATGTTTATGGAACACTGTGTGTAATGTACATGTATAAATAATAAGTCGAGGCATAATATTGTTAAAATTGCACTAATTTTTCAAATGAAATTTCAGTTTTTTCAGGTTATTTACATGTTTTTTGTAAAATGTAAATATTTTCATAATTGTTTTTTTTTTTTTTGTACTAAAACAAAATGAAAAACTTGGAGTTGTCATTATTTATAGGTTATTAACTCATTATTTTACTGGTTTGGCCCACTTCAGATCAAATTAGGCTAAATATGGCCCCTGAACCCAAATGAGTTTGACGCTCCTGCTGTAGAGCTTCAGGACGTCCAAATAAAACACATTTGATTTGACTGAAAAGCTGAGAAACTGCATTTTATCTGAATTATGTAAATATATCCATAAGATTTGTGATTTGACAGTTACTAAATATTAACCCTGTCATGCACAGTGGTCACTCCAGTGGACAGTTCTTCTCCTATATATTCATGGGTTTTGTTGTTTTAGTTCCATATCAGCCGACACAGTGGACACTTACGCATCATCCCATAATACACTGTAATTCATACCATTACTGTAACTTTGCAGATCAGGTTGATAATCCTGATCTGTAGTAACATGTGTTAAATCAGTTGCTACTTGTTATTAGACTGTAATCAACAGTTTTCTTTAACCCTTTCATGCATACTGGTCACTACAGTGGACAGCTATTGTTCTCTTGTTAAATTCATGGGTTTTGTTGTTTAAGTTTCATATTATCCAACACAGTGGACACTTAATGCATCATCCCATATACTGTAATTCACACTATTACTGTAACGTTGCTTTTCTTGATAAACCTGATCTGCAGTAATATGTTTGTGTAAATCAATTGTTAATTATTATAAGACTATTAATAAAAGTTGTCTTAATCAAAAAGTTTTTTTTTTTTTTTTTTTTGCATATTATCTCCATGAAGTGAGTAATAACTAGTATTAGAGTATGTTAAAATGGGAGAAAACATCAGCTACATGAAAAATGTTATTATTTCCATAGTTTTCACACAGTATATCACTTTCTGATGATGGGTTTTAAATACATGTTTCTTTGCTTCAAAAATTAAATGCATGGTGTTCAGATGAATGGACATTTTTATAACTCCATGAAAAATAAGTTCTTAAAAAAAAAAAAAAATTCAATCGCATCATTTTTTCATGCCTAAAGAGGAATAAAATAGTAAAAAAAAAAAAATTCTTGACTAATTAATTCATGCATGAAAGGGTTAAATATTAGCAGATGCTTTTTAAGTTTGTAGCTATTTTTGGTGCCACAATACAAATTTTAAAAAAAAAAGTGGGAAAAAAAGTGAAAAAACATGCTGATTAATTTTGTTGTATTTTATTTTACTATGCTGATAGATGTAGTTACTTGTGATGCTCAGCTCAGGTCAACTGCTGCGCTTTGTTCATTAATAATGGAGTGTTATGATTCTGTTATATGGATTAAAAAATAACCCCTTCCTGTATAATCTTCATTAGTGTGTTACTATATTTAGTAACAGTCTCTCTTTACAACTCACCATCTACATATTAGTATTTTACCCTGAGTGTTTGTGGGTCTGTAGTCCATTGAAGTATTCTCAACACAGTCTTGGAGCTCCCTCTGTTGGACAAAACATGTATTGCAACTGAAGTTTAACTTTGCCTCTGGGAATGTGTGTTGGTTTTACAGCAGGGGTGTCCAACTCATTTTGGTTCAGGGGCCAAATTTAGCCCAATTTAATCTTAAGTAGGCCGGACCAGTAAAATAATGACATAATAACCTATAAATAATGACAACTCCAAGTTTTTCTCTGTGTTTTAGTACAAAAAAAACACATGAAATTATGAAAATATTTACATTTTACAACAAAAAACAAACATACAAATAATCTGAAAGTTTAGAAAAATTTAGAAAACCATTAAATTATGAAAATATTTATATTTTAGAACAAAAAAAAAACATACAAATAATCTGAAAATTTACAAAAATGGGTGCAATTTTGACATTATTGTGCCTAAACTTATTATTTATACATGTATATTATACACAATGTTACACAAACATTTGGTAACAGGCAGAAAATTGTTAAAATGTTGGAGTTTGGAACTAAAATAAGAACAATTTCTTCAATATTATTATTAACACAACTTACAGATCACATTAGATCTACAAATGCACTAAAACATTTATATTAAAATTGCACATTTCAGGTTGTTTATATTTGTTATTTGTGTATTTATGTGCATTTTATTGTGAAAGGATAGTTTGTAAATGTAAATATTTTCATAGTGTAATATTTTTCCACTTAGATTTTTTTTTTTTTAACAATTTTTCAAAAAGAAAATTTGTACTTAAGTATGGATTACGTTATTATTTTACTTGTGATCTGTATGTGGAACCTGAACTAAAAGGATTTTGACAACTTTGAGTGTTAATATCTTCAGTGTCATTTTTGTACTTTCATCCCGCGGGCCGGACTGTAACCTTTGACAAAAAAAAAAAAAAAAGAAAAGGTCATTTCCATACAATGAGACTTGAATGTAGTGATTTATTTCATGCTAAAGCTTGAAGATTGATCAATATAAACCCCAAAAGGAACAGTAATAAATACAGCATATCAGTCATGATACAGAGAAAATAATTTGCACTTATTTGAAAAAAAAAAAAGTAGAACTTAAGATATGAAAGCAATTTTGTTCAGTTTGTGGAGTGATTCAGGACAGATCAGTATCTCAGCACTTGAGCGCAGACCGGATGACATCTGTTCAGATAAGACTGAGTAAGACTGGAGTCGTTAGTAGGGATACATTCATCGTATTTAGTTTAGCCACAGCAGTTGACTTCATTTTAAATAGCCATCAGAAGTTTCAGCACAAAAAAAGTGGTGATGATTCGTAGCGTGGCGTGAAGCCTGGCGTCTGGGAGTGTTCATCTGTGATTCATGCGATCCCTGGACAGCAGATAGTCCCCCCCCCCCCTTTCCATAAACTCTAATGCAGGGGTCTCAAACATGTGGCCCGTGAATTTGCAAACTGCAAAAAATTCCATAGTCAAAACCGTCAAATTCATTTTAGTGTAGGTTCCACATACAAACCAATCTGATCTAGAGTAAAATAAAAGCATAAAAACCTCCGAAAAAATAATGACTTCAGATTTCTTCTTGGTTTGATGTGAAAATAATATTACATTATGCCAATACATAATGATAATTACAAACTATCCTGTAACAATAAAATGTGAATAACCCGAACAAATATGAACAACCTGAAATGTCTAAAGAAAATTAAACACAATTTGAACAATTTTCTGCATGTTACTTAGTGTTTAGCGTCTTTGTGGCAGATACTTCAGGGCAAAAACAGGGTCGACAAGCCGCTCCAGGACCCACAAAAACTGAAGTCAAAGTCATCGTCGAGACTGACGGACAAAAAACAGTGTCTGTGTAGATCCGATCTGTAATGCACATGTATATAAATGATAAGTTTAGGCGTAATATTGTTAAAATTGCACTTATTTTCCTTCAGAAATTTCAGTTTTTTTCAGGTTATTCACATCTTTTTTGTTTGGATAGTTTATAAAAATAAGTATTTTCATCATTTAATGTTTGTTTTTTGCACTAGAACAAGGACAAAAAATTGGAGTTGTCGTTATTTATACGTTATTATGCAAATATTTTATTGGTCTGGCCCACTTGAGATCAAATCGGGCTGAATGTGGCTCCTGAAAGAAAGAAAATGAGTTTGAGACCCCTGCTGTAATGCGACACAGGCTTTGTAAATGACAGGTGTGGACACAGGGAGTGTGATTGCATATTTAGAACGTGACACCGTCTTCAAATACAGGGTCTTCTCCACAAAAGTGTCTGATTAAGAGAAAAGAACTGATTGTTTCCAGTGTCTATTAATCTCTAACTAGGCCCGATAAGGTACAGAGTGAGACACACCTAATGTTTTAAACACAAGTACCGTACCTTTACGTATCTGCACGTCGTCGGCTACGTTCACACTGAAGCCGAAAATGGCCCAAATCTGACTTTATAAATTTTCATACATTTTTCCACTTTCATACAGTTTTAAATCGGGTTCATACGATGTTCTGTGATGCAACTTCAGTCTGAATGGTCATGTCGAATTTCATTGGACTTTTCTGCCATTGAAATGCGACCGACGAGATCCACATTATTGTCGCGCCTTCTGTATAATGTGAACAAGAGCTGAAACCATGAATAAAATCAATTCAAACTTGTAAAATTCGATTACATTTTCCAGAATCGAAGCTTTGTTTCATTAATTTCGCTGCTGCTAAACATTGGTGCCGCTGTTGTTTCACACAGACGCTAGTTAGTCAGAAGTTATGTTAGTTACATCTTGAGTTATCTTCAGTGCACATATTGTTTACAGATGTCATTTGACTTGTTTATATATATATTTTATACTGTTATTTCTATATAGATATTTCTTATATATCCTTTTATGCTTTCTGTGGTTGTTTCAGCTGTTCTACAATAAAGGAAGTTGTCATTTTCATACACGTCTTTTTCACATTTTTACCCCCCCACCCCCCAAAAGGGAAGGCAAGGGTTATTGTTTTTGGTTTGGTTTGTTTATTAACACTTTAGCAGCAAAACTATTGGTTGAATTCATAACAAATTGAGTTTATAGATTGCCAGTGACCCAGAATAGATCTGATACATTTTAGGAACAGTAGGTTAAAGTTAAAATTTTTTATGAATTTTTACAATTTTTTTTCTCCCATGTACTTATAATGGATAAAATTTCAAATGTCTGTAGCAGCAAAACTATAGGTTGAACTCAAACCAAATTCGGTTTATAGATTGCCAGTGACCCAGAACAGATGTCATTACATTTTGGGAAAAGTTGGTTGAAGTTCAAATTTTTTAAATCTTTTTTTTTCTCCCATTTTCTTATAACGGGAGAAATTTCAAATATCTACAAAAACATCAATTTTGTTTCACTTTACTTCAAACGTGGCACATATATAGAGGCAACTGATATGCTGACATCAGCTGGATCGATGGCAAAATAAGATACAATACGTGCGAGGGGCGGGGTTTGTTGTGCCTGGTACCACTTGTTGCAATTTTTTTTTTTTACCTATTCACTAATCATTTAATCGAAATTGAAGAAAACTGATCAAAAATAATTGATAGCTGCAGCTTTAACGTGAACAACTATGGTACAAAAAAAAATAGGATTTCAGCCAAAAATCAGAAGTGAGCTTTAAGACCTGCAGTGTGAACGTCGTCAAACTGTCTGTATCAACTAAAGTTGTTTTACATGTTGTAATTTTAGTCAAGTTGCCTTGATTTTGACCCTGCAATGTTAATACCAGTAAAACTTTTGTAATGGAAATGTGTCACATATGGTTAGTAGAGCTAAATTAACTTGGTTGCTAATTGTGTAACCTTGAGCATTTCTCAGAACTGAAGATGGCGTCCTCCGCCATCTTGAATTTTCATCAATTTTCAACTTTTGTTTTCATTGACAAAGAAAGTCGTGCAATATATCGTTTTGTAGGTTTTCCAAGATGGGGAGTCCATTTCTGAAGTCATTATTTTGGATACAGGTCAAATCAGAGGTCAAATTTTGAATGTGAATTAAATTATAGGAACAGGTCGACTTCAACGAGATATAGGAAAGACGCAACAAGCAACAAGTCACATGTAATCGTTCATTGTCAATTTTTCCAGATTTTGATTCACATAAAAACACACACACACACACAATATCACGCGCTGTCAAAATCAAGCAATCAGACTAATATCAGTTTCCAAAGACTGACAAAGCCTTTTATTGTGACGTCTAACCAAACGTTCCCCTTGTTTGTTTATACATGTACTGACAACCAATGTTTTGGAAAAAAAAAAACCAAACGGTGGGAACCTTGGTCGACGCAGTCTTTTCAATATCTTGTTGAAGTCGATCTGTTCCTATAATTTAATTCACATTCAAAATTTGACCTCTGATTTGACCTGTATCCAAAAAAATGACTTCAGAAATGGACTCCCCATCCTGGAAAACCTACCGAACGATATATTACACGACTTTCTTCGTCAACGAGAGCAAAAGGTGAAAACTGATGAAAATCCAAGATGATGGAGGACACCATCTTGAATTCTGAGAAATGCTCAAGGTTACACAATTAGCAACCAAGTTAATTTTGCTCTACCAACCATATGTAACACATTTCCATTTAAGAAGTTAACTGGTATTAGCACTGCAGGGTCTGTTATGGGAAGTATAAGAGTGGCAACTTGACTATTTTGCCTTTTTCACTGAATTCACACCCTGATTGCTCCAGTGCAGGAGAGGTCGAACCTCAGAAACCCCCTTCGACTGAATACACGCTTTGGTTTTCCTCAAAGTCCTGTTCTTTCACGCAGTTGCAAAAATTAGTAGTACAGACAATATTTAAAAACAAATCACTCAGTAGTAAGCACAGAAAATCTGCTAAAGTAACACAATCACTCCAGAACTAACCACCATCACCTTGTTTTTTTAAATTTTTTTTTTTAATCTCTTTTTTTTTTTTTTTAATGTAAACCAGTCTTGTGCTTGTAGTATTTTGTACCCTGCCTGTACACAGCTGGAAGCAGCACAACAAACTCCAACTAATCCCAGTCCCTCTAGTTTGTTGGCAGAGTAGCGCTCAGCCAACTTCTCAAGCTGAGATTAAAGTCTCGAATCCATTAAGGTAAAAACAAGTGGGTCTCCCTCCGCTAATGTAAGGGGGAAAAGAGAAAATAAATGCTTGGCGTGGTTGAGCTTGTTGCTACTAAACCACTGCCTGTCTGCACAGCTTGTAATGGAATCAGCTGAGAAGCATTGCAGTGAAAGGGGTGTACAGTGTAAACATAAGGCTGGAGCGTCCTTGTGTGGCTCAAAACAATAAAAAGATGCCGACGCTCGGAGGGAAATAAGAGAATGAAATAAGAGAGAGAGAGAAAATGACAAAGTGCTGAGAAAGAAAAGCAACAGTCCCAGAGAGAGACATCGATCCAAACCCCGTAAGACGCACCTTCAGATTTCTTCAAAAGGACCAGCGGAGGCCTGTGCCCCACCACCACCACCACCACCCCACCCGTGGATGACGCCGTCTGCCACGAAATGATAGACCCCAGGGGCCGACGCACAACATCCCGCTGAGGAAATAATTCAGTGGGCAGCATCTGGGTGTCTGTCTGCATCCTGCTGCGTGGTTCAGTCCGTCGAGAACACAACACACACAAACACAGCTCATTAAAAAAGACCAACCAAGCAGAGGAGACGGAGGACAATTATCAGAATCACTCAAGTCAGAAGCACAGTTGAATATAAGGGACACACACAACTAAGTGGTGCTGACAAAAAATGTGCAAAAATATTTGACATAGTGGGCTCTCAGTGGGACATTCTAACACAGAAGTACCTTGGCATAGTTATGTCTATGTTATTCTGTACCTGTTTGAATATTTAATCCATAATATTTCTATACGATATGCGCTAGTGTTAATTTACTTGATCTCCATAAATAGGATTTGTGGTTTTAATCCTTTATACAGGTGCTATAATAACATTCCAAACACAACCAAAATATTTCCAAACCTGTAGAAAATTAACATTCTGTTTGTGACTCAGTAAGATCATCAAGTTGGTTCCAGATTAGACATTTAAAGATATGTAAGACTTAAAGTACGTTTCTCTTTGCAACACTGCTCCAATGTAGCTCTTTGGTACTAACCGTTACCCAATTTAATGTTGAAATCTAGGGCAGAGTCTGATCAGCAGCACGGAAATACGACCTTAAAAAAAAAAAAAAAGGAAATCATCACTAATAATAAAAGCATCAGAAGCGTTATGAATACCTGAGAAAGATTTTCAAAATAAAAAGTGAAAATGATGCCATCAGATCACCAGTCGGGTTATGCAAGAGGGTTAAAGTATAGTTGAAAGAGAGACTTTGTTCAAAGACTCCGAACATTACATTCAGTTTCATCAGCCACACCTTGTTTTTCTTTCTAATTCAGTCATCACCCACTCTGATCACGGCCAAAAATAAAGAGTCTTGTCTTTAGAAGTGTTAGTATTATGTGAAAACCCTTAGGCGCACATATACACACACAAACACACACGCTTTGAATGTTGATCTCCACTAGACTTATTTCACATCACTAAAGCTGGCCTTCATCTTTGTAGCACCAGCTGATGAGTCTCATTAAGGCCAGCTCGTCAGGCCGTCTCCGTGGCGTCAGCTCGTCGACATCTTGTCAATTGTGCAACGTGGGCCGAGTGGGATGTCATACGTCAGTCGAACATGTGTGTTTTTTGGTTTTGAGAGTGAGCCGAGCAGCAAGGCTTTGTTGCATGGTTACTGTTCAGCCTTAGGGTTCAACTCCACACCTGCAGTGTTCTGAAGAAACGCTCTGTACCTTCTGATGCCACGTCTCAGAGCATTTTCAGAGTTCGCCAGGCAAACGCATTTCCACGCTTTTCTCTGCGGCAGCGTGTCGGCATCAGTAGAATTTGTCGTCGATGCGGAAGTGAGGCCTGGTGACATCATCTGGGTTGAGGAAGACTGATATGGATTTCCCGGGGTTCTCGGTGACGAGCTGCTGCAGCCGCTGAGCCAGCTTGTCCTCAGAAGGCGAGATGATGCCGTTGGCGGGGTGATGACCGGGGGAGCTGTGGCCGTTAGTGCTTGCCGTTAACTCTTTTTTCAACTGACCCGCCTGCTGGGCTTGGTCCAGAGCTGCCCGCAGGTGCTCGCTGGGATCCGAGCGAACGTGGGCCAGCTTCCTTGCGACGAGTAGCGCCTGGCTGTCGGTCAGGTGCTCCAACATGTTACACTGGGGGAGGAAGTAATTGGGGCAGTTTTTACCCAGAATGCAGTGGGCGAGGTCGTCGAGCAGACCCAGCAGGAGACGACCTGGAGTGTCGCTGTCGGGGCAGGACAGGTAGGCGGCGGGAAGTCTGTCACAGGCCCAAAAAAGCAGAGTGCGTAGGTGGTAGAGGCTGAGGCCGGTCCGTGGACGGGCCAGGATACGAGACAGGACCGCTTTGGCCGCCTGGAACGCCTGGGCCATGGGGAACGGGATGCACTTCTTTAGCTGAACCTAACCCAAAAAAAAAAAAAAAAAAAAAAAAGAAATGATGGAAAAAGTGATTATCCAAAAACAGCATCATAATGCAAAAATCTAAATCTTACCAAGTGTATTTTTCTCGTTTCTAGTCCAAATATCTCATCACACTTAAAATAAGATATAATCTCCTAAAGAGTAACTTTTCCGTGAGATATAAGAACTTATTTTTAGACAATAGAGCTTGAAAATCTTATTTCAAAAAATCTTGCCAAAATAATTATCACTTGTTCCACTGGCATATTTTTTTGGCTAAATTCACAATTTTTTTTTTGCTTAATTCAAGCAAAAAAATCTGCCACTGGAACAAGTGAAAATTATCTTGGTAAGATTTCTTGAAATAAGATCTATTGTCTAAAAATAAGCTAACATATTTCACTGAAAAGTTATGTCTTATTTTAAGTGTGATGAGCTATTTTGACAAGAAATGAGAAAAATACACTTCCTAAGATTTAGATTTTTTTTGCAGTGAATGTTCTAAAATACATGTGCCTTCCACTTTACATGTAATTTTCTTGTATTTTTTATATTTACTTGTTGTTTTTTTTTTTTTTGGTTTTTTGCTACTTACAGGTAAGGAACCAAATACGGTAACTTGATTGACCTTGATTTTCTACATAACAAAAACAATTTTTGAGAAATTTCACAAAAGTATTAAAGTCTTGTTAGGTCCTCCAATAACAAGATATTTTTCACTTGGTCCATTGACAGATTGTTTTGCTTAATTCAAGATTTTTTTGCTTAATTCAAGCAAAAAAAAAAAATCTGCTACTGGAACAAGTGAAATTTATTTTGGTAAGACTTCTTGAAATAAGATCTATTGTCTAAAAATAAGTTAACATATCTCACTGAAAGGTTATGTCTCATTTCAAGTGTGATGAGATATTTTGACTAAAAATGAGAAAAATACATTGCAAAAATAGATTTTTGCAGTGCAACCAGTAAATACCAATAAATTAACTAGAAGAAACAGACTTTTAGAACAAAAATACAGGTGTGAATTATCTCCCTGGACAAAAAACCTGCACCCAGATGAAACTGAACCAGAATTACATTTGTTTTTAGTGTAGTAACAGATTTTCTGGTTGATAAGAACTTTCAGACAAGTTAAAAGAAATTACAGCAGGCTATCGTCAGCCATTCCACAAAAGTAGAAAAAAAACGAAACAACAAGAAAGAGAGAAGAAAGAAGAGGGAAAAAATGAGCTGTGGCAGTACAGGGGGAGAGGAGCAGACAAAGTTTTAAGTTTTTAATAGAAAAATTGTCTGATAACATAATAGTCGACTACAAAACAACACATAAAAGCACAAAAACTTTTGAAAGTATGTTTTGAAAAGAAGAGAGAGGGGGATATGAGATGGTGAGAGACCAGTGTTACTGGAGGCTCAACACTTGGTTTATTTTTCTCCATTAAACAGAAAATAATGACAGCTTACTGTGGTCAAACTGACACCCCTCTACAGACAGTCCAATTCAATGTTATTCATATAGTGCAGATCAAAACACATGATGATAAAGAGTTTTAGATGTTGCCAACATAGGTGATGAAACACAACATATAGAAGTTATAAGCACATTTCTTTCATTTCTGCCATTATAATGGAATCGAATTAACACCATGTAATGAAACCATGAAGCTTGGTTTGAGGTGTGACAAGTTAAAGAGAAAGGACAAAAAGAAGAAACAGCAAACAAAACGGTTGTACTGTTGCTTTAAACTAAACTCAACATGGGAAAGAAAAACACATTAATAATCCCCTCACCTCGCTGCGTGAGAAGGCCAGTCTCCACTCCCTGTCGGGCCGACCACCCAGCGGAGAGCAGCAGGGCAGCAGATAGAAGCCAGATATGGCCTCCTCCTCTGTGATTTTACCGTCCCAAAAGTGGTTGGCGGTCAGCCAGCCTTGGGCCACGGCAGGCCAGCCGCGAAACGACACGACAGGCAGCAGGTCGTAGAGAACCCGGCTCGAGCCCGCCTACGAGGAGGGAACGAAGGGAGGAAGGATGGAGGAGGGGAGAGGCCTGTTAGAGCATTGCTTAGTCGTAATTTTCCTCTTTTGAAAAAGTCATTTGGCGTATTTGACTCTTGTAGATTTCACATAAATGTTCTGTTTAAAATGAGCAATTTTCAGAGCACGGTGCTAATGTGAGGCAGCCTGACATTCCTTATCAGTTCAGACATAATGAGTCCAACTGTCACCATTTTGTCATCACTTCAGCGTCTGTTTCTCATCTGTACCTGGAGGATGATGGTGGTAAGTGGGCCGTTGCGCTCCAGTCGTTCTGGGGTGGGAATGCCTCTCTGGGGGCTACGCCTCAACTCCTCCACTGCCTCGCTCACCACCCCCCAGAACCAGTCTGTCACCAAGGTGGGGGAGAAGTAACAGCCGTCCAGAGACTGAGGGGAATCCAGAGGGGGGGCAGGGCCTTTACCTGAAGAGAGGGAATATGTCAGTGTAGCCTCGGATCAGGGTTTCCCTTTTGTTTCTAATGCTTAGGAATATCAGACGACACATTTTGGCCAAAACAAACCTTAATTCAAATCAAAAGTAAGAGCATTAAAACTAGGGCTGCTCGATTATAGAAAAAAAAAAAATCACGATTATTTTAGCAATAATTGAAATCACGATTATTAAAAACGATTATTTGTTAACCTTAAAGTTGTTTATTTTTTGCTTGCAAAACAATGTAAAATATACTCTTTAAACATAAATAAAGCTTTTAACCACTAAAACAAAGTATTTTCACTTTTGTACGAAACAAAAAAATCTTTGAAATCAAATAAGTGTACTGTAAATTCAAGTATGTTTCCTTTTGTAAATAAATAGTGCACTGGAATTAAACTGCTATAGACTTGCCATAGAACTGTAGCAATAAAAAAAAAAAAAAAAAAAAAAAAAAAAACTCACGTAAAGTGGAAATAATAAATTCAAGTATGTTCAATGTAGTATGAAACATAGTAAATTCAGTGGCGTGCCGTGAGGTTTCAGTTCAGGCCTTCTGTATACATCAGCCATCTACAGGGTGTCCCATAAGTCTCCATACATAGGAGACATAATACATATTGTTCTAACATGTATTTCTTTATATTTCTTCTTTATAGTTCTTCAGCAGTGGAGGACACGCATTGAAATGTGTTCCCGACAAAATGGCAGTCATATAGAGCATATTATATAAATAAAAATGGTTTATGTCAAGAAACGTTTATTTTTCCTATGTATGGAGACTTGTGGGACACCCTGTAGAATACGTACGTTAGGGTTATACAGGTTAGGGTTAGGTTAATACGGGAGTTGCAGCGTAAAGAGATTCGGAGACTGAAGATTGCATTGCGGACGAAGTTGTTTTTATGCGTTTTAGTTTTTCATAAGATTATGATAAAGGTGGCGGTGGTTAAACTTTAGATGGTTACAAAGGTTTGTTGTGTTAGCGGTCAGTGCGGACACAACTACGAAACACTTTTTGCACGTGATGTGTTTTTGCTCTTCGTCTTCTTCATCAAACCCAAAGTGATTCCATACAATTGAATTTGACTTGCCTTTTTTGTTTACCAAGCACTTCTGCTGTGATTCTCCTACCGTTTTTCCAGACCGCTAGGTACAACTTTCCTCTTGGGGTGGACCTGCCGGCTAGCTGGCAGCTGTAGCTTAGAGGGGGGCGGGGCAGTGCAGCTCATGGTAGCTTGCGTGCGCGTGAATTAAAACAACTCAAAACTAATAATAGTTTTTTCTCGATTACATAATTTTTGTAATCGTTGCGTGTAATAATCGAAATCGTAATTGAATTTCGATTAATTGCACAGCCCTAATTAAAACTGAATAAATGACTGTCCAATTCTACAGGCTGCAGTTGGTCCCTAGTCGGTGTAAAGGTTATAATAGTTTTGTATTTTTTATTCTAGTTTAGTTTTATTTAGTTCTGACTTTTTTTTTCTCTAATTCAGTTAGTTTTAATTAGTTTTTAGAGCAGGTTTGCCAGTTTTTATTAGCTTTTGTTATTTTAAATGCTTAATTTTAGTTTAGTTTTAGCTTTGTCGTATCTTTTCTCTTCTTCTCCGTCGTATTCAAATAAACCGCATACAGGACTCTGTTGTTTTCTCCCAACTTTAGTCTCCATGTTTCCAGGTAGAGTGGGGACAAGAAGACGACTGTAAACCACAAGTGATGAGAAGTGATGGACCGTTAAATATCATATGGTGCCAGCAGCTAAAATTGCTTGAAGGAAATGAATCAATTTCATATCAATCTGACATTGACAAAGACGAAAATGAAGGGAATTTTATCCAGAATTTTTATATGTTTTAGTTAGTTTTGTAAGAGCACAATACAGTTTCAGTTAGTTATCGTTTTTCTTTTAATTATAGTTTTTATTTATTTCAGTTAACGAAAATGTTTTTACAATTCCAGTTTTTGTCATTTCGTTAGCTTTCGTTAACGATAATAACCTTGGTTGGTGTCTTGTTTTTAAGTTTTTTGAATATTTTTACCCCGCCCCCCGAAAGGGAGGCAAGGGTTTTTGTTTTTGGTTTGGTTTGTTTGTTTATTTGTTAACACTCTAGCAGCAAAACTATTGGTTGCATTCATACCAAACTGGGTTTATAGATTGCCAGTGACCCAGAATACATGTCATTACATGTTGAGAAAAGCAGGCCAAAGTTTAAATTTTTAGGAATTTTTAAAATCTTTTTTCTTCTCCCATTTAATTATAATGGGTGAAATTTCACATGTCTATAAAAACATCAATTTTGTTTCAATTTACTGCAAGCTTGGCACATATATAGAGGCAATTGATATGATGACATCAGCACATGCATGACATCAGCTGGATCAATGCCAAAATAAGTTACAATACATGCGAGGGGCGAGGTTTGTTTTGCCTGGGACCACTTGTTTATTTTATTATTTCTCCGTTCTAAATGTCTGTAGCTAGATGAGGCTATAATAATTATCCAAATGATGTGAAGAAAAACAGAAAAGTTTCCTTTGCCCCAAGCTGTGTGTCTTTCACAAACGAAGAAACCCAGACAGCACCTACGCTGTCAGAAAACCACATGAACAACCTTGGTACAGTAGCAGGTATGGTGACTCTTGGGTAAACACTAAAGAACTATAACAAACAATATATCATGTATTTATTGGACCAAAGTTTCACAGCTCAGTGGAAACAAAATGCCAAAAGCAAACTAAGCCTCTAAAGTTACTATAAAAATACTCCATTGATTTTTCTGTCTGTTTTGGGGCTGTGCGGTATTTGAGTCTTTTTCCCTCTGCTGATCCAACCACTCAAAAAGCCAGTGTGTTATCTGACTCTTATATAAAAGTACAGCTAAGTTAAATCTACATTTGCCCACAGGGCTGGGACAAAAACAACAAGAGGGAAATGTCCTGTGTGTTCACTGGCCAGAAGTTATTTGATGGAATTCTGACCGATGGAGAGATGAGCAGATAACAAGAAGAGTTCATCTGTGCAAATGTTGTCTTTAATGAACTGCCATTATGAATTTGTCACAAAAGAAAAGGAAGAGCCAAGGTAATTTGCTCCACGTGTTTAGTATGCAGAATGAAAAATCTCGCTTTTAATCGGCTCTAATCGTGGCTGGATGCTATTACAGTGCGCCCAAAGCATATCAGATCACAACCTCTTTGCATTATTTCATGCTTCACTGGCTCAATGTTTGCCTTGCTGCACTGCAAAACATTAGATATGCATTAAAGCTGTATGTTAATATGTGCACTTGTGAATGGATGTTGTACCTGCTGGTAAATAAGCTCCGATGCCACGATGACTAAATGTTAGGCTAACTTTAAAAACAATCACCTCTGAGTTATACCAAAAACCCAAGTCAGATGAAAGCTGAGATGGAGCCACGACAGAAATGTTACTGGCCATAAATCCAAAAGAGCTCAAACACACTTCACCCTATAATGCCAAACATATCATATTTGATAGTTTTGAAGCCTTCAACATGATCAGTGTGATATTTTTCTTGAATGACCTGATGTATACAATTAGATACATGCAATACATGGATAGGGGGAGGAATTTGTTCATCAGAGGCCTTTCCAGTCACATTACAAGATTGTCATTAATGAGGAAGGAGGCAGAACTTTGACAAATTTGAAAAGGAAATATCAATTTGTTAAACATGTTTGTGTTATATTATGTTTTTGTTTGTTCAAAAATAATAATATTTGAGCATTGAGACCCGATGTATCAAATATGACACAAAACTGAAACTCATACATGGAAACTGATATTTTAAAAAAATAATTGGGGGGTTGTTCAGAAGGACCAATAAAGGTTCCAGTTTCAAAGAACTGGAATTTTCTGTCAGTGATTTAATGGTTCAGGCTTTACAGGGTTAAGCTTAATATTAGCATATAATAGGGCCTTTCTGCATATAAATATCATAGTAAATGTCCCATCACTGTTTCTTTCCATTATTAAGGCTGATTTTCTTTATTATAAGAAAAGAAAAGTTGATAAATCCAAACTCTCTTTAGTGGTTTTAAATTTGGAAATTGGTATTGAAATTGATATTTGAAAAAAATAAATAAATTAAAAAAAATTGGGGGGTTGTTCAGAAGGACCAATAAAGGCTCCAGTTTTAAAGAACTGGAATTTTCTGTCAATGATTTAATGGTTCAGGCTTTACAGGGTTAACGACATTATAAAGCTGAAGACGAGCTGAAGGTGATAATGTTCTCACTAAATACAAGAGTCCATTTTACATTTAACTCATCACTGATACTAAAAAAGTATTGATCCAAGCTGCACTGAATAATATTTATGCAGCTTTAAAATGTAGGCTATACATTATTGTAAATTAAACAGCTTTCAGTGGATTAAAAATGCTATCGGAAGACATTGAGCAAGGCATGCGAGAGCCATATTTCATTTGTCTGACATTTTAAGGTGAAAATTAATCACTGCAGAATCAATACACCAATACTTAATCAATAATTACAGACATGAGAATTCCTTCTGATGTATTTCATCTGCTGTCAGCTCTTGAAGCTGCCATTTCAATTCTTTTTATTATTACAAGTATTTTGTTGTGACTTCTGTGAATGCTGTAAGCTGTCTACGCTGTCCCGATCTATCCTGTCGGAAACATGGCGATAAAATCAGCAAATGCATGAAATACATATTCCAAATTGCTGAAATTAAAGAGATTCATATCCATAAATGTCATTACTTTTTGGCGTCTTGGACGTTTCACGCTGGCGAGTGCGTGGCAGATTTGATGCTACGGTGCAATCTTACAGACGCCCTGTGATCTTAAAGTTTTGCGATTGTCGAGTCATACTCATAAATGTTTCTATGTGTATTTCCTGTGCGGGCATTTCTTGTTCTACCAATCCCTGGAGTTATAGGAACGGGCAATTGCTGTAGCTCTCTCCGTAAAATTGCATCAAAACATCACGCATCAAATTATCTGAGTGAAACATGAGCGAAAATCTAATCAGCTCCCATTCCTTGCGACTGCACCTTTGTCGTTGTGTTTCACTCCTCCCTTATCTTTGTATCTTTCGACTCCTTCTATCCTTATTTCACCCTTTCCCTCCATCTCTATGGTAACTTCCCAGCCATAAGTCTCACCTTCCTGAATTCTGCATCGAGTTTATTTTTCAATGTGTACCACTGTCATGAAATGGAAAGAATTTACTTTTGATATGTCAAGTATGTTTATATTTTGTGCAGGCTTAGTCAGAATTTATTTTGATATGTATAAGATTTGTTAAAGGAGTGATATTTTGCTTTTTAAAATGGAATTATGCATTTTAAAACATTTCCCTGTGGTCTACATAAACTGTAAATGCTATGCTTGGGTCTGAATTCTGCATTAATTCAACTCCACAGGGCCATCTTTAACCCTATTTCTGAGTAATGACACCAGAAAGGTCGTTTTGAGTGCTGGCCCTTTAAATGCACATGAGCCATGCCCCACCCCCTCCAAGTTGTTAACTGTGATGCTCTGTCCCGTTCAACCAACAACTGAACATTTTAAGTAATCAGCTCAAAGTTTGGACATATTTTCAGTTTTTACTACAGCCACTGCTGCTGATAAACAATTACGTCGTAGTCTGAGGAATGTTCATTGGAAGTCTTGACCTTATGTGCAAATGTTGTGACGTCACTAGTTATAAAATGTAACAAATTAAGCAGGAATTGAAACGGATTGTAGAAATCCATTTGATTTTTGCCAAAATTAATATAAAAATAACTTTGCAGCACCTGGGGGGTTCAAATTCAATCTTTATGAACTGTTAGGGTCCCCAAATATACAAATAAATGTACCAAAGACTAATAAAATATAAGTTACTTAGTATTTAAGTTACTTTACAGAGCTGACATGAGAATCTATGGTCAGTAAAAAGATAGGGTAAGGGGGCGCTCCTTTTCAAATACGTTTTCTTTGCTTTTTTTATATTGATTTTTCTCATATTGGTTTTAAATGTTGATATTCAAAATAATCAATCAATCCTGCATCTATACTCATGTTATCCCGGGCTCTTCCCTCATCATCTCTACCTCTCCTACTCACCCATCTCTGCCTCCTCTTCCTCTTCTTCCTCTTCCTCGGGTGGAAGTCCGTTCTCCTCCTGGCAGCAGATGCTCCAGCGGGACAGGATGTTGGAGTCGCAGAGGCGAAGGCTGAGCCATGAGTGGCAGGGCGGGGAGTGTCTCATGTCCAGCGTTACCGGCTGGTTGCGGTCATGCAGCTTCAGCGCAGGAACCAGCAGAGTGAAGTCCAGGTCAAAATCTGCTCCTTTAGCGTAGTCACCCAGGTCCTCGGGGTTGAGGTCCAAGACACCCTCCCGAGCCCCACCCGACAGGAGCAGGTACTCATTCGCCACTGGGAGGCGCTGGTCCACCTTCTGGACTAAACCTGGTGTTGAGAAAGGGACCAAGAAATCAATAAGACTAACCAAAATTCATATTCAAAGCCACTGGTATGTGTGAAAATGTGTTTCTGCCAGGAGTGCTGGTGCTAGGAGCAATGAAAGGAAAGGTTTTGAGAAGTGTTCTCTGTTGCTCAGAGATGCATACGCACATTAAAATGCATTTCATATCGAGATGCACGGACAAGCTCGGGGTATGCACACCGGCCCTGGCGGATGCATTGGGACAGAAAACAGCAGGTCCGTAAGTACGCGAGGCTGGAACATTTCCAGAAGCAAGGCTTAGTTTGTTTTGAAAGGTAATGCATTTATTTATGAGTCTGAGCTGAAGTAATATTGACACGAGAAGTGTGAAATTAACAGGCCCCTCAGTGACTAGTGGGTTAGAATCAGATGATCATTTCAGCTTTTTGTACATACACAAAACTAAGCTCTCGGTTCACATGTACGTTGGCTCAGGGGGAATCCACACATACAGCACACCCAACTAACATTATAGTAGGGGGGGCTGTCTCCTCCAAGTTTGTCATTATTGGCAGAAACATGAATAAATTGACAGAGGGAAGCAACTTCAGGGAATAACAGAGTTTTCTGACAACCTAGGTTATAGAACTTTGATTCAGATGGTGATTGCTGAGATCTTCAGTTATTAGATTTAATGAAATTAAGCCTAAACGTAAACTAGCAATGAATCAAAAGTGGAAAATTACAATAAAATGCAGCATGAATTCAGACAAAACAGAAGTGAAGGTGACGTCATCTTAATAGTAGATGGTGCTTGATATTAAAATAACTTTACATGAATTCTTAGACTTAATAAACAACGGTTTAATGGCGAGCCAAGGCTTTTCTCATGATATCAGAAAACGAACACTAAAAAAAGCACAAAAATAAATCTAGTCATTTCCTTCAAATAAAAATAACTCTGTACACCTAAACTTAAATCAAAAACAAACCGAAAGATTAAATAAAAACAAAAAACTAGTGAAAATGCCAAAACAAATATAATGAGTCTGCGGAGAATCTGGAAACATGCTGAAAAGAAACGCAGACAGCGCAGAGGGTGTCAGACAATTATTGTATTATATCCTTATATTTTATTCCCGTCTTCTACGTAATCTTCCAGGGAGCTAAAAAGCATTCCTCACCCGGCTCTCTGAACAGTTTATGTGAAAGAAACTCGCCTCCAAATCCCTTTATGGCTACTTAGCTGTGTTGTAAACTTTCCAGGCTGGTCCCCTGGGAGCTGCAGTACTGGAGTTGAGTAAATTATGTTTTGCCAGCTTATGAGAGCAACTGAGAAAAGGCTTGATCCAACAGCCCAACCAGTGCTGATGCAGAACTAACTGCAGGCCGGCGCAGGTCAAAGGTAAAGCGCGGACATTTTAAGACCTTTCGCACTGTCACAGGGGAGAGATTGTAGGCTTAAGCTGGAGTGTTTATCCCTCTAGGGCAGTTAAATGACCACCAAAAGCTTTAACAGGGGGCACCAGACCACGCCAGCGGGCCATGGCTTGGGGGCACAAAGCTCCGTATATAATTCCTCTCATCCAGTTACATGGGGACAACCTCAGTGGCAACAAGCCATGTTTTTTTTTTGCCAAGCAGAGAAATGTGGGTTTTGCTGCACGTGTCTGAATATGAAAGTAAACCCTCAACTAAACTGGGTTACATACATGTGATTTCTCAGCCCCTGTGAGGTCAGTGAGAGATAACGTCCCCCTATTTCAATTATATTCAATCAATGATCGGCTTGACTTAAACCGTATCCCTCAGAAAGAGAAACATCCCAGAGTATAACGCACAATCTTGCACAGCTTCGGAAAGCCAGGGAAGAGTAATGGAATACAAAATAGGAGAAAAGGAAAAAGAAAGCATCCAGAGACCGAAAACGCACCAAGTGAGGCTGACTAAAGTGGGAGTCAAAGTCAAAATGTACTGACGAGGGGTCTCTGTGGTGCGTTGCTTTGAAGGAGGGAAAATGAAAGTACCTCATTTGACTCGACCTACTGGGGGGGAGCAGCTAAAGAGAAGAAAGGATATGTGACGGCAGATCTCCGGATCGTCTTATTCCTCAGTAGAGTCAACTCATCCTCCTGTAGAAGCTCATTCGTCTCCCAGTGAGACTAATGGCGCCGTTTCCTATGTGGAATGTGCTTTTCCTCCAAGATCTTCATTCTTTATTAACACTCCCATGACATGCGCACAAGTTCCTGGAAGCACCTAATTTTTGCAACATCTGATACATGAAACTTCATAAGCTCATTGTTTACAATTATTCCCTTCAGCACTGTAAATCCACTGTATGATCTAAGTAACTCCACCAACACTACAATTCAAATGCCACCTTTTTCTGCATTCCAGGCAACCCGTAATTCTAAAATCCACAATTCTGAAATTTTTTGACTTGGTGGAACATAAAATGGCTCGAATACTACACAAAGCAAGGAATAGATTGCTACCGAAAAGAGAAGGGGACTTATAATTTAAGGGAAAATTTAAATCTAAAGGTCAGAAGTGTGCGTATACCATTGGAAAGCTTCTATATCACAGTTAAGGTACTTAAACTGTGGAACAGATTGAGTGCAGAACTAAAACAAATTTCCAGTATGACTGTGTTTAGAAAGAGACATAAAGAAATTATTTTCCAGAAGTACATTGATAAATAATCTCTATAAAGTACTTGTTTGTTATTTGGATATGAATTTTGCAATGTGTCGGTGAATGTGTTGTAATATGGATGAGTGACTAAATGCACATGTTTAAAAATTGCTGATGAATTTGGGAGTGTTGTTTTCAGTAAGTATGGAAAGGTTTGAAGGGGTAGGATTACATAAGTTTATACTTCTTCCTACTCTTTTTCGCTCATGTAAATTTTGAGGCTTAAGATGTTTTTAGTTACTGTTTTGTTTTGTTCTCATTCTCTTGATTATCATTTATTTGCATTTGTTTTAAAATTGTCATTTACATGATCAAAATAAAGACATCTATCAATAAATCAATTTGTGTTTTTCCAACCTTCTACCTGTGAAAATGCACTGGAATGGCAGTCAAACTGTTGACTTCCCACCCATGAACTCGTACTAGATCGATGTACTCCCAGTTCCGAGCTCTGACGTCACGTAACCCGTGAAACAACAATGGCGGCCCCCATGGATGCGGTGCTTATGCAAACTGTTTATTAAAAGGTATTGCCCTGATGTAATTTATCTGCCAATGTTATGCATAATCAGCAGCTAATCTAGCATTAGGACTACAATAAATGAATACCAAATACGTATCCAAATGTACACATAACGCAACATAAAAGGTATAACAGCTTCTCTTGTCTTATGCACCATTTTTACTCCTCCGTTTCCCTCAAAAAAGCAAGGAACAAGCACCTCTGGGATAGAAATGATTGTAAATGAGCATCAGCCCTGCACGGTCCGCCATGCTGGTTTGTTTACATCTAGCTACCACAATTCCTTGTGCTCGGGCAGTTTGGCATGACTTGCCTTGAACACTACAAAGTGGTGAGTCGTGGTTTGAAGTCGTGACTTACGGGCTCAAAAACTTGCCTGAAACGCAGCATTACAGTCCATAAAATCCATTTCATGCCAAGGTTATGAATGACAATGTATTAGGCATGTTCAACAAAACTAAACTTGCCTTTAACCAAATCCAAGCGATCAATAAAATCATTAAAGATTAATCAACCCCTTTCTAAGATATTAAGACTTACTGGCACACTTAGAGTCATGTGTTTTAGGAATCGACTACAACATAACAAAAAATAATTTAGTCGTGGAAAAAATTATAAGACCACCCTTGTTTTCTTCTATTTCTTGTTCATTTGAATGCCTGGTACAACTAAAGGTACATTTGTTTGGACAAATATAATGATAGCAACAAAAATAGCTCATAAGAGTTTATTTTCAGAGCTGATATCTATCCATTTTCTATGGTTTTCTTGATAATAACCAAAATCACTTAAGTTCTCACATCAATATCATTGGCACTGTACTGACAAAAACAGTGCTTTTAGACATTCCATGTTTTATTTTCTGTCTGTTCTAGTCACATGATACACACAGGAGTTAGTACTTGATTGCATAACCATTGTTTTTGATCACTTTCGATGGTCTAATAATTTTTTCCGCAGCTGTACAATGTTATCTGTAATTTTTTGATAGGATCTGAAATTTCAAAGAGCAAGTACTATGATATTACCAGTGGGGATCAATGAAAATGAAATGGCTTGAAGACAAATTTTGGCCCTGAGTGAAACTTAACAACAAACAAAATAACAAAATAAAAATGACCTAAATGACATAAGACATAGCAAGACCATTGTGCTCATCTTGTTTATTTTGAATCTGAAATCTTACTCAAGTTGGGGTCCACATCATGTTATTTGTGGCTTTAAACCCTTCTTTATGGCCAGAACATACTGCCAGTAATAATCGAATATTGGCTTGAACATGCTAAAATCATCAACATCAGAATATTGATGAGTAAAATTAAGTACTAGAACAAACTGGTGGAATATTATTTAGTGTTTTACTACCACTACTACTACTACTAATAATAATAATACATCGGTTTTATATAGCGCTTTTCTAAGTACTCAAAGATGCTTTACAATAAACAGCCAAGAGACAAACATACATCAAACGGGTAAACAAATACGAAGTTAATACTAAATGGTAGTCGAAGAACAAATACAGAGACAAATACTGACAAAAAAAAAAAAAAAAAAAAAGCTGGGAATGTCAATAAAATAATCCCTAAAGACAAAAATATAAAAACATCATAATAACCGCAATTAGATATAGGGGAAAATAAATAAATAAATCTCCTTGGCAGATCATCACTATAATACAATGATTATACAAGTATCATGTTTTCAAAGGTACCGTTTCCTACTGTCAACAACATGTTCAATCTACAGGATGACATGGGTCGTTTTAGCTGGATTTTAATCACAAGCACATTATTTCTACCCAACTAATCTTCTCTGGGTGTAAGGTGAGACAAATTCTGACTAAATGATCTGAATTTCATGTTCCGCGTGAAGAGGACGAAATAGGGGAGAAACATAGGGTAGGCAGATCAAAGAGGAGTACAGAAGGAAAAAGACAGTGTGGAAGGGAGGAACTGATCAGACTCCAGCCAAAGGGCAACGACTTTAAAGCCACGACTCCACTGATTTGTTTGGTTTTATCTGCCGCTGATAAATTGGATTAAATAGGCGAGAAATAGGAAGGGAGCTGGGGTAAAAAAAAAAAAAAAAAAAAAAAAAAAGAGAGAATAAAGCGCATCTTATCTCTCAAACGGGGGCTTCAGTTTGAGAGAGCAGTGTGGAGGAAAAACTGTATCAATTAGCGAGGCTTCTTCCGTCTCCAAACTGGCTGCGGGAAGTTTGCGGTTGTTCCAAGGAACACAATCTACTTTTTTAATCCAAACTCTGTCAAATCGACAGCCACACATTGCTTTGCTGGGCATCTGCCAGCGCGCGCACACACACACACATCCAAACACTTCAACGCCTATGCCTGTAGACACACACGGTCTGAGAATAGAGCTGGAATGGAGACAGTCTAGGCTGGTTTCACAGCCACGGATTAAACCTAATCCTATAAAAAAAATGTCTTTGAATGTAGATTTCCATTAGAGGGAAGTTTTCGATGAGGACTATTTTCAGACTAGACCCATTTCCACATTTGTGAAGTCACTTTCTGATGGCTATTTGTTACTCAGTCCATCTCAGGGTATGGACAACAGTAAAGCTTACCTACTTTGTGTCTTTTAAGTTAAACAATAGTTCAAATGTTCCCATTTAACATACATTGGGCGGTTGGGTTTTAAGCCTGATCGGTGCTGCAATCAGGGAGCAATCACTTTTCTGCTGCAACAGTCTTTCAAATGACTTTTTGGTAGGTAAGGCTGTGAGAAAAAACATCAATATCTAGTTTTAACATCAATAATTCATCACAAGATTAATCCGCATGGGATTTAAGCGAACAGGACCACCCACAGGAAGCTGCACGGCATTTCACATCGACCACAATACAGAAATAAAAAGGGCTTCTTTACTAAGAAAACTGGAGGACGTGCTGTGCAGCCCTTGTTTCTTAGTCTACCTTTTTTTTGTTTGTTTTTATACACAATCTACATTCTCTTTTGTTGATTAAAAACAAATTTAAAAAAAACAGTGAAGGCGGCCAAGCAGCAACACTTTTTTTTTTTTTTTTACCAATTAGATTTATGACAAGCTTAACCTTCGATATATTTCAAGGCCCCTAATAATATTATGAAAATGAATGATTAAACTCTCATCTTTAAAAAAACAAAAACAAAACTCATTTACTGAGATTCCACAATCAATAGAGAATGTAATTTGCACAGGAGCTCTCATTTGTCATCCATCTTGGGAATTTTGTTTACAACTCCATCAATAGGTGCTTGCCCAAACATATTGAACAGTAGTCGGACTGAAACGGCCTCTTTCCTGGGATGCTTTCTTCTATAATCTTAAATAAATGTGTTCTTTTATTGAATACAGTGAAAGTGTTAATATAACACATAAAATAAACTGTATGGACATATGCTGTACTATACCCTCTGGGGTCTATTCAGACATGAACGCTCTCAAAATGGCACAGCTAAGAAACACCCTGTAGCAGAGCGGTAGCATCATGGGAAAGTGAAAAAGTGAGAATATTCTGCCACACACCTCTTGGTTTGATCGACTCCAAAAATAGGTCTGTAAATCTCTCTGGAAAATGGGATTCCTCTAAATAAGCTGATACTTTCTCTGTGCTGCTGCTGCCAATGGAGGCAGGAGTACCAACGCTGAGACGTAGCCGCTAATCACATTCTTATGCACTTATTTATAACATGTATTTATGTGCAGAATATTGACTGGCTCACACCTTGAAGCTGTCCAGAACGACTACAGCCTGTGTAGAACTTGTCTGAATGTGCTCAAACCCTGTGCGGATATAAATGAGATGCCCTTTCCTGTGAGCAGCGTGCTATTTGATGTTCCTATTGTACCGACTGCGAGCCTGGAAGCACCATCGCTGTCATATTCAAGTCCCTCACTGGGCTTGCCTGTACAATCGGTTTGCAAAGTCTCTGCTTTTGCAATACACACTGCTAAAATCAGCTGGCATTTTGTGTTTTATACATCTTGATGGTCACTGGAGAAAAACTGATCTCAGTTTTGAGGAAACACATTTGTCAAAAAAGTATTTACCTCTGGCATTACAGAGCACTGTATGCTAACACCAACAGATTCATGGACAGTTTCTTTCCCCAGGCAGTCACTCTGTTGAATGCCAAACTGTAACACACAGTATGTACCTCATGCATATTTGCACAAATCCTGCGAAACACTGTTGTCTATTTATAGTATTTTATATTTGTAAACCATTATATATTGTCCTTGTATACTGAACTACTGGTTTTTACCCTTTGGCCATACATTTATAATCCTTTTTAATATTTTTTTTAATGCTCATTATACTCTATGGACTGTAACTATTTACATGTCTGATACAAATAAATAAATGAAAAAAATAAATGAAAAATATTGCCCGAAGGAGTATTGTAATTGTTTTGTTGTCTGTCTGTCCATACAACGGTGTAATCACATTATCTGAAGAATGCATTGTGATATCCACACCAAATTTATACTGTGGATGCATCTTGGCATAGAGTAGAAGCCCATTGAAAATAGGGCAGCAACTTTAAACAGAATCTTACACTGTATGTGGCCGAAGGGTATTAAAAGTGTGCAGAACGTTATGCTTATACTTGCATTATTGTTCTGTCTGCCATTTGGTCTCACACTGTTGGTACAGCTTTGTGAAAAATTCTTATTCTTTATTCTACAACATGTGAGAGCTAAGGTTAAGCCGAAGTCAAATTCCTTGTTTGTGTGACCAAACTTCAGACTCGCTTAACCCTTTCATGCATGAATTAAGAAAAAAGTATCTAATTTTTATTTCTTTTTTGGGATTGATTGACTGATTTTATTGCTCAAAATTAGGCTAAAGTTGAAATGCATTTTGAATTTTTTGTTTTTTTTTTAATATGGTTTTATTAAGAAGATTTTTAACCTCTTGATACACAGGAATATACAAATATATATGTTTTGGCTGTTTTCAGAATTGAATAATTGCCTACATTGGAAACATTATGATGCAACAGTTTTTTCAAATGCTTTTTAAAAAAATGTTCATGGAACGCCCTTTGTGGTGGACAGTTTTTTGTTGGTTTGTTTGTCTTTTTTAAAGCTGTGAAACTCTTGTCCACAAACAGTACACCCATATATGAGTCTTAGGAGGTTAACTTTATGAGATCACAGAGCATCCAAATTCTAAATTTAAGATGATACTTTTTTTTTTATATTGTATTGCTTAGGGTCTATACAGAGTGCACCCATGTGGTTTGGCGAATATTACCTTTATAACCCTTTGGAAAATGAGCTTAAACTATTTGTCCACAAAGGTGGACGTCATGCATGAAAGGGTTAAAATGTAATAACAGAAAGTGATATACTGTGTGAAAACTATGAAATAAAAATATTAATGCTGCTAATCTGATGTTTTCTCACATTTTATCATACTCTAATACTAGTTATTACTCACTTCGCGGAGATAATTTGCAAAAAAAAAAAAACCTGTTAATTACAGTCTAATAACAACTAGCAATTGATTTCCACTCAAACATGTTACTGCAGATCATGTTTACCAATTATTTATCAGTAATTGCGTGAATTGCAGTGTATGAGATGTTGCATAAATGTCCACCGTGTTGTCTGATATGCACATAAATCAACAAAACCCATGAATATACAAGAGAACAGCTGTTGAATAGCTGTCCACTGTAGTGACCACTATGCATGAAAGGGTTAATGTGAGCATTCTCTAACACTAGAACTGTAAGTATTATAGCCGTAAATGCTGATAAAATGCACGATGCAATACAAGGTATTGCCTTGTGTTGCATTGTTTTGTATTGTTTTGTATTGTATTGTATTACCCCCTATGGCACCCATGTGAGGAAAAAAAAGCTCATTTAGAATTGTTGCCTTCACATTCTATACTGACATTTATTACTCAGGTTGGTTAAATTCTTGACATCGGCATTCGACTCCATTGCATAATAAGCTGTAGCCTATTTTTATTAATGAAAACAAAGATGTAACCTTCTCAAGAATAAATGAATTAATATAAGTGAAGAACTTCAGGATCAGAATATCAAATGGTCATTTGAAGCACCGTACTATCAAATGTATATAGAAAAGCTGTACAAGTTTGTTTCAGCCTACACACAGTTTTTCACTTAAGATTCAATACGCCAGGTGTTAGAAAACCAGAAGACAATGAAGCCCAAGGCTGAATGAAAGGATCACTATGAACAAGTGTATGAGAAGGACACCAGAGAACCTTCCTCTAATGGACCAACTGCACACATTCTCTGCCACACTACAGACTTTATACAGAACCATGTAGATCTGAAACTGGAGTTAAACAACCCCAAAATGATGTTGCAGTAAGCCCACAGAACCCATCGACCACCACTAGAAGAGGAGTAGCAAGAAATAGCATTCAACCAAACTTAGCTCTCAGAAACACCTGAGAACAACGGATGAACACAAGTGTGAAACGAACCTTCTGTTCCTTAAAATGGAAATGTTTGAAAAAGAAATTGCAGCTTCTGAGGCCTTTTCCAAAGCTGTACAGATGGAATGTTAGTACAACTGGAGCAGACTGAAGCCCTGAAGAATGGAGCTGAACTAAATGAGATGGAGGAAGCTCTCTGTAAACAGGAGAAGGAAGCTGAGAGAGAACAGGATTTCCTTCTCAAACAGATAGAAACCCCCAGAATCAACAATAGAAAATGATACTTCAGCCAGAGAAAGCCTTTCTCCAGGAGCAGCTAGAGAAATCAAAAAGCTGCTTATGAGGCTCTGCTTAAAAACAAACAAAACATGAGAGTGAAACCCTTGCAGCTGCTCTGAAGGCTGATGAGAAGACATCCCATCATTGCAACAAGAGAGGTCTTTGCACCAGGAGGAGTTGAAAACACTGAAAAACTACCACCGGGTGCAGCTTCAACAGAAGAATCCTGAGATGGAAGAACCCATGGCTGTGAATCAACCTGAACAGCTGTTGTGTCTGGTGGAGGCGGAAACATCTGCCCTCCTGAAGAACACTGCAGGAGGAGGAAGAGGAGGAGGAAGAGGAGGAGGAAGAGGAGGAGGAGAAGAGCTGAATGCTTAAAGAGAATAACCTTGAGACTAAAAACCTCACAGGTGCTCCAGATACGATTGAAGAGCAACTAAGGCTCAGCAGTAATAAACAGCAAGAAGAAAAGTGATAGCTCCTGATAGAAGTCGATGGAAAAACTATGAGAATAAAAAACTCAAGGGTCCAATGAGTAAATGAGTAGAGATGGGCAGAATATGAACAACCAGCATGTCTAATAGCAGGAGGACAGAGACCTTTTAAGAGCTGAATTCTGCAGGAGGAAGATGAAAACGAGCAGTGGGAACGGACAGAAAACTACATACTGGAGAGAATGGACACACTGGAATCAATATGACTAAAAAGCAAAAAGGAAAAACTAGTTAACTCTTTAAAACCAGACGTATCATCGCTGACACACCCTGTGTATATGCAGTTTGGATGACTGGAATTCTTTCACCATTTGCCCAATTGGAAAAATTCCAACAGTTTCTGAAACCTGAGACATTGCGCTTTATAGGCTTTATTGGGTCATAATTGTAATTTCACTCACACCTGTACTAGAGGCTGGAGAATAAGAAGTTTTAGCAGAATAGCAGTAAATGCAGTGAACTGTGAGTGAGAGCTAGATTTTGAAAGTTCTAAGTGCACTAGAAAAATGGGCAAAAGGACTCACTCACAGCATATTTTCTAACCTTTCCATAGTTAAATTAAGAAAAAAAAGTCCAGATGGCCCATTTTAAGCTTAGGGTGAAAAAAACAACTCTCTTCCACCAATCCTTTCCCTGATAAACATTCCACTTAAATTCTAAACTCTTATCCCATTCCCTTGACTCCCTCGACTGCATACATTTAACCATCAGTGAAAAAGGCATCTCTTTGAATTTCTTTTCCTGGCATATGTAAATACAACTAGCATTATATAAAAAATTAATACCAAAAACATAATGATAATGTCTTGTCTTTATTGTTGTGCGCTTAGCGACAGCTGTTCAAACATAGTGCTGGAGAGGAAATATATTTCATTAGAGAAAACAAAACACATGCTCAAAGATTTGCTACTGAACATAAAAAAGAAACAAAACAGAGTATTTGTTTTACGCTTAAAACATCAGTTCTTATTATCCTTAACTATGCTTTAGCACAACAGCTTTATTACGACTAGTGCCGATTACTGTGGCTAATCTGGTCTGTAATTCTAACTAGCTAGCGCTAACATTAAATCTTTACAACTGAATATTTTACAGGATATCTATAAGTATCAAAAACAGACTATTTTTCACCAGATTTAAGACAGTGCTGTAAAGTTAATCTCTACTTCAGGATTATTACATGGAATTCTTCCACATTTATGAAGCATCACTTAAAGGAGTGATCTTTTGCTTTTTTAAACGGAATTATTCATTTTCAAACAGTTCCATGTGGTCTACATGAACTGTAAATGCTATGCTTGGGTCTGAATTCTTTATTAATTCAACTCCACAGGTCCATCTTCAACCCTATTTCTGAGTAATGACACCAGAAAGGTCATTTTGAGCGCTGACCCTTTAAATGCAAATGATGGTTTGTGGTTTGTGTGGTTTGTGTCCCGTTCAGCCACTTGTGTTCATTAATACAACCAACCACTAAACATTTTAGATAATCAGCTTTAAGTTTGGACATATTTCCAGTTTTTACTACAACCGCTGCTGCTGATAAACAATTATGTCATACTCAGAGAATTGTTCGTTGGAAGTCTTGACCTTGATGTGCAAATGTCATGACGTAACGAGTTACAAGACTTAACAAATTAAGCAGGAATTGAAACGGGTCATAGAAATCCACGTGATTTTTGCCAAAATTAATATAAATTTAACTTTGCAGCACCTGGAGGATTCAAATTCAAACTTTTTGAACTATTAGGGTCCAAATACACAAATAAATGTACCAAAGACTAATAAAAGCGGGTTAGCAAAATATGACCCCTTTAACTATACATCTATAAGTGCTGGTTGGAGGTAGTATTTGAGCTAGGACGCTAGTGTAAACCAGCATTTTTAACTCTATTGGATGTGGACTCGTATCTTGCATGTGTCATATCAATGTTGCAGAATGGTTAAAGATAAATGCATTTCTGCCAGTCGTGACATTTTGAGGTACAGTTCTTTGTATCTTGTTAAGTGCTCTGTTGCAGTACAGGTGAATATTTTCTTTGCACATTGGTGAGATTGTCATTTTCTTTCCTCTATCTGAGCATTATGGCCAAGTCCCCCTTCCTGCTTGAAATGGCGAGCATTATTTTACATCTTTACAATGGCAAGTCATGACATAGACATATTTTTATCTGCTGCTTTATTTTGAAGGCATTTAGTCATTCTAGCACCGCAAAGTGCTTCCTCGAGTACACATAGTTCTCTAAAACGCATCATCAAACACAGCATCTTGTGCCAAGGAACACCCCAAATAATGTTTACCACTTGGACGCCAGACCTATCTCCTGCACTGGCACAGAGCTAACAAAGTCTGAAAAAACCTATACCATGTTAACTTTTAAAAATTACTTTTCACTGGGGCTGGAATGATAAAGAGTTCTATCTATCTACCTATCTATACACACACTCACACACACATACATTATGCATACGTTCTATCAGGCAGTATTGGGGAGTACTAATAAAATATGGAATTTCCAGACATGGTATGGGAATCCATCTGTAAAATCCAAATCCAACCTGGCTCAACAAACATGGAAGAACATCAACCCTTCCAAATGATGCATGAGAAAATTCTAGATGACCCATCCTATGTTACATTACAATCAGTCAGAAGATACAGAGTCCCTGAATGCAGATTGTTGTAAAAACTCATTTATACCACTTTCTGAATGAGTGAATGTTTTTATTATAGTGTCTTGCATAAAAAAAACATGCCCAGCCCTTACACGGGCTTGTAAGACACCAAAAATACAAACCAAAAATCAAATACCAGACAATAGGCACAATAGATATGAACAAAACAAAGTACTGACCTATTTAAACAAACACATCTGCCACTTTTTCCAGGCTTTACAGATAAATAATGCTAATTTAAATACATTTGAACTAAACAACCATTTCATCTTGTCATCATCAGTGCTCCAGAACATATCACGATTTCAGATAAACATGTCATCAAACAAAGAGGCTCTCAGTTCATCATATCGAGGACAATACAAAAGAAAACATGATTTATTTTCCACTTGCCCCAAATCACAGCCCAAAAAATCTGTTTTCTTCTGGGGTTTGAGTAAATCTCCCAGTTTCTAAGGCCAAGGGTTGTTAAGGGTTCAGGGTTCTTAATGCAGGGTAGGTGATGTACAATACTGTGTAATATCATCACTGTACAAATACAGGGTCTGCGTGACATGGTGTTTGTGTAATATGAATTAGAATTAGTCCTATTCATTGGACGCTATGCATTCCTTGTCAGATTGTATTCATTGATTGTTGCTTTTACACAATAATCGAAGCTGTAGTCTTGAAAATCAGTGTATGCAGCACTACTGATCCCAAAATGTATTTCCCTATGAAGATGTGCAGCAATTTTGGTTGAAGTATCAGTAAAAGATACCTTTATTTTAATGCAGTTAACTTTGACAGATTAAGTGCTATTCTTAGATGAGGGCACCTTGGTGCAGTCGCGGCTGAAGGAAAAGCTGTTGTTCATGTCAAAGCAAGATTCACAGCTGCTGCTGCACTTCCCCTACCTCTGTGTGACCTTTCTGTTATTTTAGACAATAAAAGTCTAATACGGCAGCAGAGCACGCCATAACAATAACCTGGAAAGTAACCTTATCCCAAAAGGAGCAATCCAATCTCTTCCAAACTGACTAATATAGTCTCGACTGGATGTTATCAGTGGCTTTCAACCAGCACGTCTCGCAGCTTTCTATCTTGCACGTTAATAGCGGGATTAATCCCAGACAACCCAGCTGCCGAAAGGTGAGCCACCTGCCTGCCTCAATGTTTATGAATTCATATCACAGCTGGGGATTGGTTTGAAAATAGCTTCCAGAAGAACCCGAATAGAGAAGCTCCAATTTTATCTGATAGAGGAGGATGTGTGGGATTGCTGAGCTGGGTCGCAGTGTGTGCACATGCCTCTGTGTTTAATACGAACAGGGCTGACAGATGCGGTGTGTCTAAACCACCTGCAGAGAGAAGGATGCAGGAAGCCGTCAGCACCTCGCTAACGCCTTGAAGCCTGCCACACTGGGATCCCATGTCCTGCTAAAAGAACAGGCAATTATCACAAGAAAACAGCATCACAGCAGTTTTATTTTGGCATATTACATTTTTGGACAGCAGGGTAGACTGGTTATGTTAAAAAAAAAGGGGTTCTGACCTTTTAAGAAGGAGCAGATGAAGCTGGAAGGACTCCACAGAGATCAACTAAGTCTCAGATTAACCTGGCATAAAGCAATTAACTCATAACCTAATGTCCTAACAAAGAGCAGGCAAATTTACTTAAGATGGACTTCCTGTTCAGACCTGGCATTAATATGAGTCCTGAGCGATCCAGTTTGTCAGTTCACACACAGCCCTGGGTCTGGATGTAACTTCACAACTCTATATGCAAATAAATAATGTCATCTACAGCCTAAAAACAGGACATACACTTTCATTTCTACTTGGACAGGTTGGGTCTATAAGGTTTCTATGCAAATGTGATTAATTGTAGGTCCTGAAATCTACCAGCAGCTTTTAAAGCGAAGTGTTTTCTTGAGTATTGCTCTCTGCGTGAGGTACCATTATAATCAATCAATATGCCTTAAATGTTAACGGTGTTGACCATTCCATTTGTGTTCTTCTCTTGCACACATATGCTGTATTATCTGGGTTAACATAAAGAGTCAAGTGAAAGTGAAGTGACCTTGTGAAGTTTAAAAAAAAATCCAAATCCAAATTATTATTCCCATAAACAGGATTGTGAAAAAATATTCATCTAATATTTATATTTACAATTTTTTCACATTTTGCTGTGTCCAACCCAAGATTGTCTAACTTTTTTTCCATGTTAAATATGTTTACTGAAAAACACCTATTGATGACTACTCTACAGTCGCTTAAAATATGTGCTTGAATACACACTGGATTATGAAAATTGCAGATATTCTACTTTTTCATAGAGGACAAAAAGTGAAGATCCAGTACTGTGCAAAAGTACTAGGTCAAGACATATGCATTCCTCAGTTTCTGTATTAAGATACAATATAGTTATATGGGAAGTGTACTCCATTAAACATTTCACATGACCTCCCTTTGCACTTAACATGTCTTTAAATATGAGATTCATTGCATCAATTATCTGGTGTTTTATACCAGGTTTCATTCAACACATGTCAGGTGTTTCTAATTGTTTGATGCTTCTTGTCATGGGGTCAGGGCTCACACTAAATTTAACCTTTAGAATCCATTTAGTTCAGTTTTTTGGGTGTCTTTTAAAGCCGTGCATGTATTTCCTGTATTTTCATGTTCTATGTGAAGAAAAGAGAATTTGAAATTAACATGTCTGCTCATTTCAGCCCTGCAAAACCAATAAACAGAGGTGGACGAAGACTTTTCCACTGTACTGGATATCTAACAAAAATATATCTGTGAAGTTAAAATTTCTAAGACATCTTCAAAAACACTTTAATGGGATGCTGCTTGCACACTGAGATCACCTACAGAGAAGGCGTCACATCAGCAGACTACACCTGAGTGACTGGTTCTCAATGCATCCTGAGTCTGTTCACACCCTGCATTAGAGCTGTTCACACGTGGATGGTTCATTCAGGACTTACAGTACGTTCATACCAGGTGTGAATAAGGCCAGAGTAACATTCTTTTGAAATACTAGCCTGCTTCTCCACCACTCTTTGAATCATATTCACACATGTTCCTGAATTACACAGCAGAATCGAACACTGTCCTTACTTATTATGTGTCACAGCAGGTGAGCAGGTACAGACTGAATGACTTCGATGAGGTGCTCAATTGTACACTCGCTTGCTGATGCAGAAGTTGTAAACCAAAGTAGTATTTGCGGCTGCCCGTTACGTCACCTGTGTGTGAGAATGTTGCAATTACTATGCTCATAGTGCTACAGCAACGGGTATTTGAGTGGTGCATTTAAATAATAAGTCTAGGTTGATGGCAGATGTGAAGGAAGTTTGCAAAAACAGAGAAAGTGGACATTTCAGTTGATTTTTACTTTCAATATTTCTAGGTGTGCAACAAAAATGTTAAAGAATGATAACTGAAATGTGTCAGCCAAGGAGGAGTAGTGAGGTGTGTGGCAAACATCAAGCCCTCAAAGTTTTTTCTTTTTTTTGCAGCAGCAGCAGCAGCTCAGACAGCTGCAGCCTGCACATAAAATACTGTTATCAGTTTGACAGCTACTACCCAAATGATTCGTCCATCATCGCCACAGGAATATTTAAAGTGTTATTATGGAGAAGCCAAAATCACAGTGTCAGCCTTGGTTATTAAAATGAGCAGGACGCTAGATAATGTGTCATGCAATGTCAAAACACATCTTACTGAACATGGCAAATTCAGTAAGTCATTTTCAATTAGATACCATGAAAGATACTTAATGAATGGTGCGGGTAAAGCAGTTCAGTCAGAGAACACACAAATCACTGTTGCATCTTTTAACAGAGGTTGTGAACTGAAGTTAAATTAACATCAAGTAGATGGTGTTGTACATTCACTTTGGCACAAGGGTTAACTGTGAAACAATCGAGATTTTAGCCTGCTAAATGCCAAAAAGCCGTCAATGACCATCACTTATGGCACCCAAGGAGCCTCTCATCTGTGCTACTTGGCACTGCTGTGTCCGCATGGATACAATCTGAGAATAGAAAGCCTCAATAGCCAAAAAAATAATAATTCAGTCGGCTTCTGTTGTGCCATGGATCTGGACCAGCTGCCAGATGAAGGGAAGCTCTATAATCAAAATATGGCATTAAAAGTGATATATTTAGCTAAAGCAGGCATTTGGGCCCCCTTTCAGCAGCCTGGACCCGAATCGTGAATGCACTAAGCATCAAAATTCTGCAGTCAAATGGGGCAGGGAGCCACAGAAGTAGAAACAACATCAAGCTGTGAATCATTCACACCAATCATCAGTCCACCAGTTAATGAGTTGGACTGAAAGACTGTCCAGCCACTGTATCGGTCCAGCAGGCCAGCAGCCTGCCTCAGCGAACAGGGCTTCTTGCCCAAAACAACATAAAACTGCCACTCAGATGGTTAGAATTTTACCAATGTGACCCCCCAAGGCCAAAAAATAAACAAATAAAATATATATCACCTCATACCAAATCTGTGCAACTTTGGGAAGAGATGGACAGAAATTGAAGAGTGCCACTATTTAAGTGTGTTCAGAGGAAACTATAGATGTTCCACATCTTATAGGCTGTGCCTCTCCAAGATTATAAAAGGAAATAAATTTGTTTTGACAGGAATATTAAATTGCAAACACTTGCCTGAACTCTTCAATATTACAGAGAAAATTATCAAATTCATAAAAAGTGCACAAACCTTACTGGTTAGGTTTGGATCAAATATTACTTACTACCATAACACAAGATAATACCATGGACAATTCAGTCTAAACTGATCTTTATGCTTTTTCATTTACTGTCTAGAACAGGGATGTGCATGTTTTAGATGTTTCCCTCTTCCAGCACACCTGACGGTCATTATCAGACTTCTTCAGAGTTTGATGAGAGGCTTATCATTTGAATCAGGTGTGTTGGGAGAGGGATACATCTGAAACATGTAGGATACTGGCCCTAGAGAACCAGGACTGGACACCCCTGGTCTAGAACTATGTGATGATTGATGATAACAAGAATGGCATGACTGAGGATTTTAAGTACAGCAAATTTCTATTAAGTGACCAAAAAAAATGATTTTTTGTGGAATCCCATTTGCACACATTCTTTTCCTTCAAGTTTCCCCAGACTTTGAGGAAACTAACTCAGGTGCTGATCATCCTTCTCTCTCTAAACACCTCCACTTATCACTGTTCAAGCCCCAATGCACATACAGTTAAGGGGCTTAAGTGTGAAAGATAGGCGAAAACAAAGGGACTGATGTGATGTAATCAACCTACATAAAGCCAAGAGGTGGGGGTTAATGGAAAACTACACAACCACCTGCACAAGGATGTGTGGATCAGCATCTCCTCTCATAACTACAATATTTAATTCTCCCAAAACCTAAGATGCAACAGGTTTGTATATATATATAAATATATGGGAAGAAAGAACTGTGCTCTTGTCTTTTTAAACTTGGATCAAAGAATCCATTTTCACCGACACCAGGAAAGGCTGAACTCTGAACTGAACTCTCTTAAGCTGGCTAACAAACTGTATGATCTGAAAAGTTGGGTTTGGATATATCTGGATCAAGCACCAGGTCTTTTGCTTCACCGGCACTTTGCGTTTATTTTTGCTGTCATCAGACTTTTGTTTTTCAAAAGATATACAGTAGCCCCCACCACGCTTGCCTGAAGGCAAACCACACTGTTTACTCCAACGCAGGGTAAATAAGAGCCTCTCCTTGGATGTGTCAGGCTGTGAAGAAATTTACTGTGTGTGTGTTTGTGTGCAAGTCTAATCTCTTTTCTCTACACTGACAGTGTGGAAAGCCCAGTGGGGATCCTGCTGCAGCTGGAACTTTATAAAAGCCAGGCAAAAACAGCCATAACCACTAGAGTTCAGCATCCTCTATGCACACACAGAAATGTGTTTTCGTGTTTTTAAGGGAACTTACACTGACTTACATAGAAGCTTACCTTAAGTACGAAATGGCCAAATCTAAGCCTTTCCCATAAACACAACCCCAACTCTGACCTAAAAGTAACTCTTAACCCTCAAACTGAATGATTTCAGAACATGTGGGTCAACCCAATAAATATGTAAACACACACACACAACTATGCAGCTGCGACAAGTCCGCTGTAATGCCACCACTCCATCAAGAAGATATTTCCTTGTCAGTGATGCCTTTCATCCTCAACAGAGATGTGAGAGGCATAGAGCTGCTAATGCAGCTACCACTGCATACTTAACTTTATATTCCAAGAATCCAATACAAGTCATCTCCCTCTGTTGAAAAGTGCCAAACTTTTTTCCTCCCTTTTCACACAGAGCTGTCACAGTGGGCGGTAAGGCACAGGGTATGAAAATACCAGCAAACCACTGGTGATTATGCCAGCCAAAGCAAACTCAAAACTGAAAAAGTCTCCGGAAGATTTTCAGCTGAGAGGGAACAAGAGCAAAGACGAAAAGCAGAGGGCTGTGCATCCACATCATGAAAAATGAAACCCGACCAAGAGAAAATACAGATAAACACCTAAAAATGTTAGAAGTCTTGGCAAAAAGCGCCTGTCTAAGTGATACGATGAACTGAGAAACACAGGCTTAAATACTATTTTGATTTTTCCCTAGGAGAGGTAAATATTTCGTGAAGGTATTTCAGATTTGGTGAGAATCTTAAGTAGAGTGGCTTCTATATCCTTAAGAAAAGACTGTCAGTGAATCCAGTAGCACTCACTTGCCTGGATTAGTGAATATGTGTGTTTTGATGTTTCAGGGCACAAAGAAGGAGCTGAGCCAAATGTAGTTACAAGTATGACACAAGAGAAACAAGACAGCAAAAAGAGGGAGACACTGAAATGTAAGTAGAATTAAACAACAGAGGAGTCAAGTCAGGAACTTAAAAGAAATGTACGAAACTTGTTCAAAGATTGACAACCATGCTGTTCTGAGTGTTCTGACTGACAGTGACATGAGAGGGAAGGGATGACAGAGGACAGCAGGGAGGGGGGAGAGTGCCACCTATTGGACAAACAAACACACTTCACTGTTCACACACAACTGACATTAATAATAAGACTAAAAAGCCTTATGTATCTGTCTATTTGAGACAATACAGCCACAAATTCTGAAGATATGAACGCACATCACAAATATCTGAATTCAAGGTGTTATTTAAATGTAAATGTATTCATCTTTCAAATCCACAAAACTATAAGGCTCACAATTCTGCAAATCAGAGAACTGAACTGAAAACACTGTACTACCACTTTAAAGCAAATTCCATATCTGAGACTTTGTTTGATGTGAGTTATACCCACATATCTATAAACAGAAGCAGCAGTTCACAAACCTCTGAACAGATGCTGCAAATGGAAATGTGGGTATAGAAAAAAAGCCTCAGAAAAAGACTTTGTCTTGATAGTGACAGCATGTTTTATTTACTGGTCGACAGCTCCATGGGAGATCTCCATTTGCAGGAGTTTATTTGAAATCCAGCGCATCTCTCCCTGTGTCATCCATTTGTATAAGCTTCATCATTTCATTCACAGCACTCCTCAGTATAAAATGAAAGTCTCATAAAATTACTACTAGGCTACATTCAAACTGCAGACAAATGTGGCCCAAAACTGATTTTTTTTGCCCATATGTGACCCACATCTCATCTGTTAAAGACAGTTTGAACAGCACAAATCTGATTTTTTCAAATCCGACCCAGGCCACTTTCATATGTGGTCCTAAATCCAAAACATATCTGATAGTTTGCGATGCGACTTCAGTCTGAACAGCCAGGTCACATTTATCTGACCTTTACTTCATTGAAATGAGACAAATGTCACAATTCTGCATCCCAGGAGGAGGAGCGGCGGAAAAACATATTTACTTCCGTAAACCCAGTGCGTGCTTGCATGGTCACATATTACGTCAGGACATCTTTTGCACATGTGGGTGACTTCAGGGTCGCATTCAGTTCATACTCAAAACTGATAGAAGTTGCATTTAATGTGTAATATGAACGAGCACACAAACAAAAACGGATTTCATCAAAAAATCCAAATTTGCATTGAGACCTGCTGTCTGAACATAGTCTAAGACACTTACTCCAGCCCAATCTATATCTATGATACTACATCTGAGCATACAACGTGTGGTATATCCAGTACACACAACTAGAGCATTAGTGGACATTTGCACAACACTGATTCAACAGCTGGAGTGGGCAGCTTCCCGGTGAACATGAATTATACGAGTCTGAGTGTGCAGGAGGGCCTTTATGCAAAAGATTGCTCATTGTCCTTTGTGGTACTGCCTTTGGCTAAAAAAGATTAAGAATGAAAGAGTGGACCATGTTCTGGAAATATACACATCTGCTTGCAAAAGACTTGTGAAAAATTTAAAAAAATGGGCACAGTAAAGACTACACGGTGAATACTGGGCTCTAAAAAAAGTCTACTATAACAGCAGTTGTCACTGACATTTAAAGAAATGACAATGATGATTATGGTTCCAATGTCTGTACTAAAAGCGCTAAGGCTCACAATTATTTAATGGTGACAGAAGCAGGTGGCCATTGACAATATCAATTCTATAAAGTTTTTCAGTGAAACCATCAGAGGATGCTCTCCATAAAAATCAGTTTATCCAGTATAGTGGCCTTCAGTCTTGTTCATATCAAACTGATGACTCAAGACAAGATCTTTTAGGCATCACCTGTGATAAAGCTCAAATAATCCATTCATACTTTGCAGACATACCTAGCATGTTAAAGATAAAGTCCTTGGCAGTGTGGACTTCTAAGGCGGTCTGGTCTCCAAACTCTCCCTGCTCCAGAACAACCAGCTCAGACACTTGGGTTGAGAGCTGATCCAGGGCGGCTCCAGACCGGAAGTCCACCTCTGACAGCTTCTTGGCGGGGGCTGGGGAGCGCGGTGCCACCGCACTCATCAGGGAATCCATCTCTACAACCCTGTGATGTCCAAACAAGGAAAAAGAGGACAGTTTGAACTGTTGTGATTGAGACACGCTTTGTGTCACAGTGGCAGCAACAACACAGGATGAACGTTGCACTCTGGGTTTAGAGTGATTTTGTGTTGCTGAATAATGCTTGCTTGTTTTCAGCTGCCTTGTGTGTGTCATGAGACTGTGTGTCTGCAAAAACAAATGACATCAGAGGGAAAGCAGCATTAAATTTTAACAGCACAGCGATATGGTAGCGACAACAACCATATTAATGACCAGCTATTGTATCTGATGATGAATATTTCAGGTAGGCAGATTTCAAACACAAAAAATAACCTCAACTCCTACCTGACTGACTTTAAACTACATTTTTTTTCCATCAATCCTGCTATCTTTGTTGTTGTTCAATTTATGGATTACTTAGTAGGGCAGTGCCATGTGAAAAGAGTTAGCTAGAATAAACTTTACTCCACCAAACCAGCAGGATACGTGGGTTTTTAAAGGACTGAAATGGCAGGACGTTTAGTCATTCCAAGAATATAAGCTTATGAATATAGCCTAGCGATTCATAGAGCACTTATCTGTTTAGATTACAGCATTAAACAGCGTGCCAGGAAAGTAACAAAGCTGAAATCATTATGTAAACAAAGCTCAGTCGACTGGAATGACAACATGGCCTCTGCCCCACCAAACTAGGTCAATTAGCGAGCAAGCCCCTGCTTCTAGCCGCTAAGCTAATAGCCGAGCAAATTAGCCAGCCTGCTGTCTGACAGTTAACATGAGCTAATTGGACAATTCCTGTGAAACATAACAAATACACCGAGACTACGATAGATAGATTCATGTAATTGCGTAGTAACAGCAAGATATTTGACTTGCAGTGATAAGGTCGGTGAGGTGCCTCGCCCACATAAAGATTTCTTTTATTAGCCAATTAGCTTTATCAAATTAGCACGCTAGCTAACATGACAGGTGGGGACGGTGAGGGCGAGTGTGTCAACATACACCCTTGTTTACATACACACGCACAAACACACATTCACACTAAAAAGCAATACATGTACACACACATAAACACACACACACATGCACTCGGGTCGGGAGTCGCTAGCTTGCAAGTGCAGGATCACACTGCAATCATTAGCTATCAAGCTAAACCGATCAAATATGTCAAACAGCCACACACCCTTTACACGGTGACGCGAGAGAGTTTCTTCGCTATCTTCTGTGTTTACTGTTTTTGTGATTCCTGTGCTTCAATCCGCCGTCTTCAGCTGTCATTTCCAACAGGTCCCCAGCGCCACCTTCCCCCTGGCAACACCGTCCCAGAAATCATGGTCCTACTCAGAGGATCCAGGGATTAGTAGTATGTGTGGCACGCGCGTCCCACATTACAAAACTGCAGACGGATTTGTCAGGTCAGGTTTTATGATTAAAATTGAGCCTCGCAAAGGAGATAAGGCTGAGGTAGGTTTAGTATGAGGGAGGGCGGTTTCACTACGGTGCAGTGTGTGTGTGTGTGTGTGTGTGTGTGTGGAGGTGCATCTACATGTTGTGTATGCAGGACTTGGAAGTCCAGCAGTGGCGTCCATGCACGTGCATATAGGAGCAGGTCCAGGTCTATGTAGACTAGGGGACTATGTCAAGAAAAAAAATAAATAAATAAGAGTCCTGTAATAATAGGTACTTCAGGAATCATTTCTATCATAATAATGACAAATTTGGTGCCTTTATGACAAAACTAAAATGAACCCTTTCATGCATAGTGGTCACTACAGTGGACTACGGTGGCCCAGAAGTGCAACAGCTCAAAAATTATCCACTATAAGAAAAAAAGACAACAGACCAAAAAAATTATTATCCACTATAAGAAAAAAAAGAGAACAGACAAAAAAATTATCCACTATAAGAAAAAAAAGAGAACAGCCCAAAAAAATTATCTACTACAAGAAAAAAAAAGAGAACTGCCCAAAAAATTATCCACTATAAGAAAAAAAAGAGAACAGCCCAAAAAATTATCCACTATAAGAAAAAAAGACAACAGCCCCAAAAAATTATCCACTATAAGAAAAAAAAGAGAACAGCCCAAAAAAATTATCTACTATAAGAAAAAAACAGAGAACAGCCCAAAAATGTATCCACTATAAGAAAAAAAAAGAGAACTGCCCAAAAATGTATCCACTATAAGAAAAAAAAACATCCTCCACCTTTTCAGTTATGGGGGCGCTGTTTACCCGAAAGGTCTCTTGCTTTAAAATTAAGGCCACCACAAAAAATAAAAGCATAGGCTGAAAATATTTAAGGCCTTGAGCTAATGTGGCTAATGCTAACAAAGTAACCCACTGGAAGTGGAGGTCAGTGCGCTAAAAAAAAAGCTATTTTAAAAATATGTAGTGGATCATTTTTTGGGCTGTTCTTTCTTTTCTTTCAGTGGATAATTTTTTGGGCTGTTCTTTCTTTTCTTACAGTGGATAATTTTTTGGGTTGTTCTCTTTTTTTCCTTATAGTTGTTAATTTTTTGGGCTGTTGTCTTTTTTTTTCTTACAGTCGATAATTTTTTGGTCTGTCGTCTTTTTTTCTTATAGTGGATAATTTTTTGGTCTGTTCTCTTTTTTTTCTTATATTTGTTAATTTTTTGGGATGTTCTCTTTTTTTTCTTATTGTTAATTTTTTTGGGCTGTTACCTTTTTTTCTTATAGTGGATAATTTTTTTTGACTAAGGTTCTCATAATTCATGCATGAAAGGGTTAATATATATATTTCTCATCAAGTCAGTTATAAAAGAATGTATGGTGTCATTCATTTCAGTTGGGAGGCCCTGCTCCTTGGCAGCCTATGGACACTGGTTACTGATTAATATCATGTACAATCCTTTCTAATGATCCCAAGTCATTCCTTTTATGCATCACCGCTGAACCAGTCCAGATTGATTGTGTCTAGAATAACCTGGAATAACGTCACTTTCAGCCTTTCAGCGGATCATCACGACTTCACAGTCTGGGGTGTGAGAAGAACGGTCTTTACAGTGCCATATAAAGTCTGATTCATCAGCCTATTCTGCAGCAGAAGTGCAACATTTATCAAGATGAGGATGTACCAAACAGCACATAAGGAACAAGCTGAGGGAGTGGCTCAGGTCAAAAACCTGTCGAATTATGTTTATGTTTATGTTTATGTTTACGCATTTGGCAGACGCTTTTTTCCAAAGCGACTTACAGGGGAAAACCAATTAAATCACTCAATCAATCAAATTTTATTTATATAGCGCCAGATCACAAAAAAGTTATCTCTTGACATTTTATATATAGAGTTGGTCAAAACCAGACTCTAAGTCAATTCTACAGAAACCCAACAGAATCCTCCAGGAGCAAACACTTGTGACTGGTGACAGTGGCGAGGAAAAACTTCCCTTTAACAGGCAGAAACCTCGAGCAGACCCAGACTCCTGGAGGATGGCCGTCTGCCTTGACCAGTTGGGGTTAAAGAGAGAGAGTAGAGAAGGGGAAAAAGAGAGAGCGATAGAGATAGGGACTGGGGGAGAGGGGGAGAAGGGGGGAGTAGGGGGAGACACATGGAGGTGGTTGAGGATAAGTGAGTGGTGATGATGAGGGCAGGGAAGAGGCCGGACCACCGCAGCAGGTCCAGAGATAATCGTGAAAGAATCTGTGGTTGTCCTGGGAAAAACCTTATTAGAATATTTAAAATGGAATGTTTGAAAGTGCTAGGACAGGAGGTGCTCTCGGAAGAGCTGGGTCTTCAGGAGCTTCTTGAAGATAGGCAGGGATGACTCTGTTCTTGTAGCACTTGGTAGAGCGTTCCACCAACGTGGAACGACCCATGAAAAGAGCCTGGATTGTCTTGTACAAGGTCTGGGGACCACCAGACTACGTTCCCCAGACGAGCGGAGTGGTCGTGGGGCGACATAAGCTTTTATTAGTGCACCTAAGTAGACAGGAGCAGACCCACGGAGAATTTTGTAGGCTAGGATTAAAGATTTGAATTTGATGTGGGCAGCTATGGGTAGCCAGTGTAACTCAATGAGTAAGGGGGTGACATGTGCCCTTTTAGGCTGATTGAAGACCAGACGCGCTGCTGCATTCTGGACCATCTGTAGTGGTTTGACAACACAACAACAACAGTGAATTAGAGGTAAGACACAACATCGGCCTTCAGTCAGCAAAGCAAAGCACTCAAAAAAGTATTGCAGTGTGTCATACACTCACTTTCTGTCTAGTTTTGTCCATCTTTGCCTGCAAGACCAATATAAAAACATAGCTCTGTAGGCATGCCTTCATATTCTCCCTTGCTTGAATTGGTGTTACCATGAAAATCTTCCCCTTTGCAAGTCAGATCAGCTTGAAATTGCAAACATGCAGTGGCAAGCACCGGATGGAGAGACAAATATTACATCCTCATCATTGAAGTGCCTCTTCTAGAGCAAAGTTATCAAGAGAAATGTAGTCGGTTACAATCAGAGATGGAAGGTAAATTACTGCAGGGAGAAGAAGAAGAGGCTGGAACAAGAGGGAGGTGTGACATTAAGACAAAAATGATCATTCTAAGTATGAGTGTCATGACCCACGTTTTGGTTTGGTTTGGTTGTCTTCTGTTTCCTCCCCTCCCCCTCTCTGACCAGGTAATGGCACACACCAGGAGCTGATCTCCAATCAAGCTCTCCTCCTGCTTAGAAGCCCTGCAGCTCCTGTGTTGTGTGCCAGAGTGTCTTCTCTTCCATGCTGGTAAGTTGGTCTCTCTCATTCTTTGTATGGTGGTTACCTGGTGCTTGGGTTTTGTTAATAGAGTCCGTGTCTGAGTTCAGACCGTTGTATAATTCTTCGTTCAGTTTTCTACCTGTGTTCTTCTCACGGTGTGGGTGTTAAGTCTTTTACTCTGCTGTGTTTCAGGTCCTGTTCCCTTGGTTTAGTTCGTGTTTATTCCCAGTTCGGTGACGCCCTTGGTTCTTCTTCGTCAGAGATTGTTTCCTTTCTGTAACTCGTTTATTTATGTATAAATAAACTTTTATTTGCATTTACGCTACTCGTGTCTGTTATCGTTCACCACACGCAATTGGGTTCCTCTAGTCCCTGGTTTGTAACAATGAGGTCATTAAAAAACAAACCAAGATGTTGAAAATCGACTACATTTAGTTTTCGATATTAAACCTAAAAATGACCCGATGTGTCTACTGTTTGGACTCGCGGACACACAACTTAAAAGTACACATTCCAAAAGACTTTTCGCTATTCTCACTTTTAGTGCAAAGAAGAACATATTACTGAGGTGGAGAGATTGTAAACCCCTCACAATAGCTGGATGACATAAGGTTATTTTTTACATGTTATCCATAGAATACTTAACATACAGGTCTAGATGTATGTCTGAAGTTTTTTTATAGAATCTGGTCCCCATTCCTGTCTTATATTGGTACTAGACTAACTACCATTGTGTTGAAAGTAAGATAGATAAGTGAGAAAGTACAGTATGACAAGGCTGAAACTTTGAGTATCATTATTGTGGAATAAATGTATACCTTTCATGCAGTGTCTTGTGTTGAATTTATTGGAAAAATTTTGTAGTTTCAGAATATAACATCAAAAAATGCGTATCCCTAGTCCTTGTGTGACCTTTTTGTGTGATGTTTGCTGAAAAGTGAGCAAAAATGACCCTTTTTCAGTGGCAAAGAACTTGAAAACCCATATTAATCCTGTTGCTGCTTGCAAATTTTCATTGAAATTGCTTACCTTTAACCTTAGAAGAGCTTATGGTATGGACTTTTGAATGAGGATTAGGTTCAGTGATTTCAGTTCAAAGTCAATGACATATCAGCCAGTTCCTCAGAAGAAATCCTGTGACAATTTTATTTGGATTTTTTGGCTTCTAAGAATTTGACCTATAATCTTTTATGTAGAGTTGATATTATCATAAATGTGTATGTATTATACACTTTCTTTCTTTCTTTTTCTGTTGTGAATAAAGCAACAATTAAATATATTCTAATATTAGATAAGTAAAATCATTACTTTTACTAACCCTACCACCATCAGTTTTTAGTTTGTGAGAAAAATACATACCATTGTTAAAAAAAAACAAAAAAACCCAAACTTGCATTCACTCAATTTTCAATATCTAGCCTCCAAAATTTTATCAATTATGCCCACCTACATGGGCTACAATTACTTTATATTATTTAGGCCCATTTACTTGCCTAAAGTGAGATCAAGTTTTTTTTTTTTACAACCAAATTTTTATATTTGTTTTTGAAAATGCCCACCAATTTGTTAGATTTTGACTTGCTCTGTTAATGATGAAGCCAATTTAATCAGCCAGAATCACTTTAGGAAGGTTTCTATGTATCAATTTAGTTAAACTAATAAAACAACTCTTACACATGTTATGGAGTAATACTTAATTGATATATATTTTTTAAAATTTCAGACTGACTGAATAGGGCTAGGATGCCAAGATGAAAGCCATCCAAGGGTGGAGGAAGGAAGGCCTCCTGGGGAGTATTCAAAACTCACAGATGAAGAGAAGAAAGCATGTTATGTTTAAATTTTGACAGAAGTTAAATGGTCAAATCAAGTACTGCATAGGTAGAATTTCATGTTTGTTTTTTTTTTTGTTTCAACCATGTGTCAATAAAGGCTCAGTGATTTGAAAACCACAAAAGATTTTGCATAAATGATTTCAAATTCCTGACAAAATTTGACCCTAAACTGATATATTTTCAGTCCATAACCAAGGACTTGAATTTTTGCCCTTAATGTCACTAAAATGCAACTCAAACCTTGAACCTTGTCGTATGGATCAACACATAGTGGGTTATGTGAATTACTATGTACTTGATGATAATGATGCTACTGTGGTGGAATGAAAACAAAACAAAAAACTAGATGCTGTCTTTGGGAGGATTCCCCCTACTCTCATTTGTATGTATTATATATGATTTTTTTTTTGTTTATGTATGATATGACCCCATCCTGTTGTTTTTGTTGTCATGGTTGTTTTTGTCTAAGACAGCATTGTTTGTTGTTTATGTGCTTATCTATGCTGGTTTGTGTCTTTGTATATTTGGCTGTTCATAATGACATGTTGTATGTGGGAAAGAACAGAAACTATTTTATTTTTTGTTACATATGACATAACCTTCCATACATGTCTCGCTTTATATTTGGATTTATTCGTTTTCTATATTTTTTTTTGTGTGTGTTATATGAAAAACTCAAAAAAGATATTGAGAAAAAAACAAGCAAACAAACAAATAAACCAAGAAACCAGAGGACAGAAATGAACGTTTCCATCAAGGCAGGTCAAAGGTGAAAGGGAAGCAGGATTCTGTACGTGAAAAGTAGAGATGATTTTTAGAGGGAGGGCTGCAGGTGGGAAGTGGCAAAGAAGATGGAAAAAGACTGCAGGAAATGGAGCAGGACAAGAAAGAAGGGGTGAGAATGTGCGATAGGAGGGAAAGGCACGAGCCGGAGAAGAAAAGTGACAATTTATGTCAGAGATTGGAGTTAATTAGACTATGAAGAATGAATCTGGAACATTTGGGGATGGAAAACTGAAACCGCCTGTCAAAATAATGTCATTTTAAACATCATGCCAAACATCAACTATTGGACAGAATTTAAAAAAACAAAAAGAAACAAAAAAACTGACAAGTGGTTCATTCCTTAATGAGCTTTAAATGAGAACATCCACCACCTTTTTACTGTATTTTATTTATTTATTTATTTTTTATTTTACTTTTTGGCACGTAACTACGGTGGCCCAGAGGTGCAACAGCCCAAAAAATGATCCACTATAAGAAAAAAAAGAGAACAGCCCCAAAAATTATCCACTATAAGAAAAAAAAGAGAACAGCCCCAAAAATTATCCACTATAAGAAAAAAAAGAGAACAGTCCAAAAAATGATCCACTATAAGGGGAAAAAAAAAAAAAAACAGCCCAAAAAATTATCCACTGTAGGAAAAAAAAGAGAGCAGCCCAAAAAATTATCCACTGTAAGAAAAAAAAGAACAGCCCAAAATTTACCCACTATAAGAAAAAAAAAGAGAACAGTCCAAAATGTATCCCCTATGTTTTAAATAAGTTTATTTTTAGTGAACCGACCTCCACTTCCTGTGGGTTACTTCCTTAGCATTAGCCACATTAGCTCAAGGCCTTAAAAATTTTCAGCCTATGCTTTTATTTTTTCTGGTGGCCTTAATTTTAAAGCAAGAGACCTTTTGGGTAAACAGCGCGCCCCTAATTGAAAAGGTGGATGATGGCTTTTTCGGTGGATAATTTTTTGGGCTGTTATCTTTTTTTTTTTCTTCTTATAGTGGATAATTTTTTGGCCTCTTCTCTTTTTTTTTCTTATAGTGGATAATTTTTGGGGCTCTTCTCTTTTTTTTCTTATATGGATAATTTTTTTCGGGTGTTGCACCTCTGGGCCACTGCACGTAACAGTTTAATACAATGTTGATTTAAAATATAAAAGAAACAATTAAAAAAGATAATAAAATATATGTAAAGACAAAATAATAATAACAACATGTGAATAATAACATGTGCATGGGAGAGGTAGAAGCCAAAAAGCCTTAAAAAACACCACATAAACTGAAGAACGAACTAAGAATGAAATAAAATAATTTTACAGTCAACAAAACATAACATCATTTACCAGTTCACTTTGGGATGAGTGAGTCAGAGCAAATATTCTACCATCAATTTATGTTTTAGTCTATTCCTATATGTAGATACTAATGTAGAGTTATCTAAGACATCTAAACGAGTGTTCCATAATTAAGCACCATGAAATCTAACTGAAGACTGATTACGACATTTTTTACGTAAAGGTAAATGCAGAAGTGCAGACTGCTTGGTGGGATATTGATGAATTTGGGAGTTGTGAGGAAAATGTTTGATATATGAAAGCCAGTCAGAATCATACAGCTGGATGAAAAAGCAAGATGCACAGAGGGAATAACTCCACAGGAAAAAACTTTATTGACGGTCCACTGCTCTCACTTCCTCAAACCGAACCCCTCCCCTCACTTTCTCTCTACACCGTATTCCTCCGCCTATCCATTACAATAGTCCCAACAACAGAAACTATATAGACCCAGTTAAATTCTACAAATAAAATTAACAAAACAAAAAAAAATCGTCTTACATTAATATAAAAAATGTAGTGATGCCAAACGATTAAAAATTTTCATCAGATTAATCGCAGGGTTGGTGTGGATTAATTTTGATTAATCACGATTAAATATCATTCATTTTTAATCTACAGGGTGTCCCATAAGTCTCCATACATAGGAAAAATAAACGTTTCTTGACATAAACCATTTTTATTTATATAATATGCTCTCTATGACTGCCATTTTGTCGGGAACACATTTCAGTGCATGTCCTCCACTGCTGAAGAACTATAAAGAAGAAATATAAAGAAATACATGTTAGAACCATATATGTATGGAATGTATTATGTCTCCTATGTATGGGGACTTATGGGACACCCTGTATAATAAAGGTGTTTCATTTTGCATGAACATGACAGACTCAAGAAAGAAGGGACTATATATGCACTTAACGTGTTTATTAAACACCTTCAACAGCTTCAACAAAACAACTTGAAACAACTGTTCCATCTTGGGGTTTTTTCTTGTCATATTTCCATCCAGAGGGCCAACGTGCTGTTTAGTATCTTCCATCTTTATGGGTTGGTTCTGCTGACTGTCTTTTGTGGAATGGCTGACGATAGCCTGCTGTAATTTCTTTTAACTTGTCTGAAAGTTCGAATCAGCCAGAAAATCTGTAACCACGCAAAAAATAAACATAATCATGGTTCAGTTTCATCTGGGTGCAGGTTTTTAGTCCAGGGGGATAATTCACACCTGTATTTTTGTTCTAAAAGTCTGTTTCTTCTAGTTAATTTATTGCTAATTACTGGTTGCGCTGCAAAAATCTAAATCTGACCATCTGTATTTTTCTCATTTCTTGTCAAAATATCTCACCACACTTAAAATAAGACATAATCACCTCAAGAGTAACTTGTAAGTGAGATATAAGAACTTATTTTAAAGACAATAGACCTTGAAAATCTTCTTTCAAGAAATCTTACCAGGATAATTTTCACTTGTTCCATTGGTATGGAAGTAAATCTGTGTCATCAGATTTTGAATTATAAAAGACATTGAATTTGTAGCGCTGAATTTTTTTGCACTGAAATTAAGTATCTGAATTTTACTTGCACTAAAATTAAATATCTGAATTTTTTTTTTTTTTTTTTTGCACTGAAATGAAGTATCTGAATTTTTTTGTTTTTTTTTTTGCACTGAAATAAAGTATCTGAAATTCTTTGTACTGAAACTAAGTATCTGAATTTTTTTGCACTGAAATTAAGTATCTGAATTTTTTTTTGCACTGAAATTAAGTATCTGAATTTTTTTTGCACTGAAATTAAGTATCTGAATTTTTTTTGCACTAAAATTAAGTATCTGAATTTTTTATTTTATTTCATTTTTTTTTGCACTGAAATAAAGTATCTGAAATTTTTTGTACTGAAACTAAGTATCTGAATTTTTTTGCACTGAAATTAGGTATGTGAATTATTTTTTTGCACTGAAATTATGTATCTGAATTATTTTTTGCACTGATATTAAGTATCTGAATTGTTTGTCTCTGAATTCAACTATGTTCATAAATTTAGAATTTAAAAAATTCAGATGCAATAAATTCAGGTGCAAACATTCAGATACAAAAAATTCAGTGCGAGAAATTCAATGGCTTTTATAATTCAAAATCTGATGACACAGAATTACTTCCATACATTGGCAGATTTTTTTTTTTTTTTTTTGGCTAAATTCAAATTTATTTATTTATTTATTTATTTTTTGCTTAATTCAAGCAAAAAAAAAAAAAAAAATCTGCCAATGGAACAAGTGAAAATTATCTTGGTAAGAAATAAGATTTTCTAGATCTATTGTCTAAAAATAAGTTCTTATATCTCGCTGAAAAGTTACTCTCTAGGAGATTGTCTTATTTTAAGTGTGATGAGATATTTTGAAGAGAAATGACAAAAATACACTTGCTAAGATTTAGATTTTTTCCAGCGTGCCCATTTCTTCATGGGTGATGGTAACTCTACTTGGACAAACTGCCCCAAATGTGTTGGCAGAGACATTCAGAGTCATTCTGTGCTACAGTGAATTGCATTAAAATTTGTAATCAGATTAATCACGATGATGGATTACTCTGTGTTAACGCATTAATTTTGACAGCCCTACAAAAATGTTTAAAAGGTTTAATCTGCAAAACAAAGGTGCACTTATAGCATCTGTCCAAACAACTGAGCAACTGTATCTTACATCTTATATCAAATGGGACTGTTGCATTATTTCTTGGCTGGGACCAATGAAAAACCTCTCACAGCAGACGTTTTTACCCATAATGGTATAAAATGCACATTTGTAATTACCTTTATTCACAATGGCTGCTTTTCATGTAGGTGCATCAATTCCATGCTTTTGTTTTGTGCGTGCTGGCTCACTAACATGGCTTTCTGAAATGGAGCTGATTCACCATTGTTGATTTTGTAATCGCCTGTGTTTATTTCCTGCTGCAACAATCCAAACGTGAATATGCTTTATAGTGGAGTTGTTTTGTAGGATGAAGACTCCAGGCTGAGCCAAACATTACCTGGTTATAGGCTTTTGTTTAACAAACAAACCTTTAATCTGTGTTTCTATGCAACACAATGAATAACAAACACAACTATATACACAGTGCATAAACACTTAGGTGTACTTATGTAATTGCCTGGGGATACTTGAACAGGAGATTTGATTGAATTATAATCACTTCGGGTGCATTTACTGAAAAGGAAAAACAACCAAACTGAATTACAAAATGATTCTGATCTGTAATAAATGAACAATAACTGAAAGCTGTCAATCACAACTCTTTAACACAAAGCTGCAGCTGAGAGCACACAGAAATATAAATGCAAAGTGTAAATATCTCATGCAGAAAATTGAAAGTGACAGAAAAAAAAACGACCAAACTCATTGATTGTTCAAAGTGTGAGCCAAAATAATTAACCCATAAGGATCTAGTGCTACTTTTGTGGCAGTTCCCAAATAAATCTCTGTGATTTATCATAATTAATTATGATCTTATGCTCTGAATTTAGCATTTTTAAGTGAAAATCTAGTATTTTTCGATTTTTGATTTACTGATCATGTAGATATCCATAAAAGCTGAATAATCAAGTCGAGGGTTATCATATCGGAAACAGAGAAAACTGAAGAAAAACTGACTTGTTTTGTAAAATGTATCATTAACTGAACATAAACCAAGTGTCTGTAACCACTGTTGTTGATCCAACTCTATGGGTTTTACTGGTGAATCAGTGTTTCCATGTTCGCTACGGAGCCTCTGAATGTCCAAATAGATCATATCTGATGACCATGAAAAAATGACAAACTGTATTTTACATCAGTTATTTACATGTATTATCAGCATTAGTGGCTCTAAAGTTATTAAATATTTTACATCAGTAGATGTTTTTGGTCGCCAGTGTATATTTGGGTCTTTATGGGTTAATTTTATGTCATAGTTTGCCTCATTCTGTTGTTTCTGCTATTGTCATACATCTGGGTTACTATGAGAAAAGCAGAGAAAACTGAGGAAAAAGTGACTTTTTCAGCTAAATCTACTGTCTATTGATATAAAATGTTTAATACCTGCGTTTATCAAGTGATTTATTTTGCATTCTTTCAGTAAAAATCAGGTATCTTCCAACATTTGATTTACTGATCATGTACTTTAATCATCATGCTGAGATTACATTTGAGGGTTATTACAGGAAAAACTGAGAAAAATGAAGAAAAAGTGACTTTTTCAGCAAAATATATCATTAACTGTACATAAATGAAGTGTCTCCATTCACTGTCATTGATCCAACTCCATGGGTTTTACTGATAAATCAATGTTATAGAAGATAACAGTGTTTCCACGTTCACTACGGAGCCTCTGAACATCCAAATGGGTCATATCTGGTGACCATGAAAGATCATAGTGGATGATTTACATCAACTATTTACATGTATTGATAGGATTAGTTGATCAACAGGTATTAAACATTTATCAGTAGATGGTTTTGGTCACCAGTGGATGTTTGGGTCTTTACAGGTTAATAAAACAGTTAGCTAATGTTGATTGTATGAATAAAGAGAGGTGGTAGGATTAGAATTTATTTAATTACTGGTCTAAAAAGGCTGTAAAATATATACAGGATGTTATTTGATAGCACAGGAGTTCTCAAGACTGAAAACATATTTAGGAACAATGTGTTTGTATAGATTTGTGCAGCATTGTTTAACCCATAAAGACCCAGTGCTACTTTTGTGACGTCACAAAAATACTGTCGACAGTACCCAAATTATTTTTTCTCTGTATTCAACCTTTCTCAAGTGATTTATCACCATTTATCATAATATTATCCCCTGTATTTTGCATTTTTTTTTAGTGAAAATCAGGTATCTTCCAACATTTGATTTACTGATCATGTACTTTAATCATCATGCTGAGATTACATGCGAGAGTAATAGCAAAAACAGAGAAAATTTAAGAAAAAGTGACTTTTTCTGCGAAATGTATTAATAACTGAACATAAACCAGTGTCTCTATCCATTGTCATTGATCCAACTCCATGGGTTTTACTGGTGAATCAATGTTATAGGAGATAACAGTGTCTCCAAGTTCACTACAGAGCCTCTGAAAGTCTGGTCTAAAAAGGCTATAAAATATGTACTGGATGTTATTTGACAGCATAGGAGAAAACATATTTAAGAACAATGTGTCTATGTAAATTTGTGCAGCATTGTTCGTAGAATGTCGTAGAACATAACAGTGTCTCCACGTTCACTATGGAGCCTCTGAACGTCCAAATTGCTCATATCTGATGACCATGAAAAGATGACAAACTGCATTTTACGTCAACTATTTACGTGTATTGATAGGATTAGTGGATCTGTAGGTATTAAACATTTATTAGTTGATAGTTTTGGTCACTGGTGGATGTTTGGGTCTTTACGGGTTAATAAAATAGATAGCTAATGTTGACTGTATGAGTAAAGAGAGGTGGTAGGATTAGAATTTATATAATTACTGGTCTAAAAAAGTCTATAAAATATGTACTGGATGTTATTTGATAGCACAGGAGAAAACATATTTAGGAACAATGTGTTTGTGTAAATGTGTGCAGCATTGTTCAATTTTATATGACAGTTTGCCTCATTCTGTTGTTTCTGCTATTGTCATGCATCTGGGTTATTACAACAAAAACAGAGAAAACTGAAGAAATAGTGACTTTTTCAGCAAAATCTACTGTCTACTGATATAAAATATTTAATACCTGTGTTTATCAAGTGATTTATTTTATTAATTTTTTTTTAAAAATTGAAAATCAGGTATCTTCCAACGTTTGATTTACTGATCATATACTTTAATCATTATGCTGGGATTATATTTGAGGGTTATTATAAGAAAAACTGAGAAAAATGAAGAAAAAGTGACTTTTTCAGCAAAATATATCATTGACTGAACATAAATGAAGTGTCTCCATCCACTGTCACTGATCCAACTCCATGGGTTTTACTGGTGAATCAATGTCGTAGAACATAACAGTGTCTCCACGTTCACTATGGAGCCTCTGAATGTCCAAATTCCTCATATCTGATGACCATGAAAAGACGACAAACTGTATTTTACATCAACTATTTACGTGTATTGATAGGATTAGTGGATCTGCAGGTATTAAACATTTATTAGTTGATAGTTTTGGTCACCGGTGGATGTTTGGGTCTTTAATAAAATAGTTAGCTAATGTTGACTGTATGAATAAAGAGAAGTGGTAGGATTAGAATTTACATAATTACTGGTCTAAAAAAGTCTATAAAATATGTACTGGATGTTATTTGATAGCACAGGAGAAAAGATATTTAGGAACAATGTGTTTGTGTAAATGTGTGCAGCATTGTTCAATTTTATATGACAGTTTGCCTCATTCTGTTGTTTCTGCTATTGTCATGCATCTGCAAAGCCTTTGTTTTGCACTGTAGTCCCACGGAAAATAATAATGTACCATAATTATAGCTGCAAACCTCCACAGTTTCATTATTATCATAGTGAGTTGGTGTAATATCATTTACATTTCATTGCATAACCCCTGCCACTACCACCATCTAAAATTTCCCAGCTGGCAAATAACAATTCACCGACGTTACATAACTCTCTGAAACGGCTCCTGATAGAGTTTATGGTGATATGGTAACAATGGCCGCTCCCCACCGGTGTCATCCCTTTTAGCTCCTCTGATGCATGGCCGTCATCACTGTGCTGCAGATTGAAGTGAAATGATTGGGTTTAAAGCTCTGAAAAGGGGGCTGCGGTGATGAGGCCTCAGTGTCCATTGAAGTGAGCGAATAATCTATCTGAGGGTGTGATAGCACTGACTATCGTTTAAGTGGCTTGGAAAGGTCAGCGGAGGAGACGGGAATATGGGAAGGCTTGGGACGGCCATTACAGCCATTCTGCTTCACTGTGTGAGCCACCGCACCCTGATTGATGTCTCAATGGGAGGATTTGGTGCAGCTCTGGCGTGTTATACTGCATGCACTTTAATATATAGCCTGTGCGTGTCCGTGGATTGGTATTAGTGTGTGTTGTGTGCGTCAGTGAGATGGAGGAAGTTGTGGGTAATCATGCAGGATGGCCCGAGCAAAACATCTCATTCCAGGTCTTTAGGAGACAATCTAAAGATCCAGAGTCCCATAAGCTCTCCATCACCCTGCTTCTTCTTGTCTGATGACTCTCACACAACTACTCGCTTCATCTCTGACCAAAACAGACTCAGACCAAAGAAATCAATGGAAACAAGGAGCTGTTCCCTCCGCAGAAAGAGCTGATGTAATTAAATCTGTCTGCAGGGTAAGACGAGAAAAGGGTAAGAAGAGGAAAAAAAAAAAGGGGGGGAAATTTTTTGGACTAAATAATAAATTCTCGAGTGGAGAAATAAAGCAGAGGAAAGCTTGTGAAGTGCAGGAGAAGTCCCAGGAGGTATAATTAACAATATCTACCGTTAGTATCTGTCTTCTTTCTCACCCAACAGACACAACAGCACAGACTGAGGCAGAGGCAAAAACCAGACTTTCCTCAAGTGGATATGCTTTATGGATTGTGGGTTAAATAGCAACATGAGTGAAAACATTGTTAAAAAAAGGCAAGTACTGCTCATATACAGGGTGGGGAAGCAAAATGTACAATATTTTGAGGCAGGGATTGAAAGACAGTGTATGACCAATTAATTTATTGAAAGTCATGAGAATTTATTTGCCACAAGAAAATGTACATAATAGAAAATGTTTTTATTCTATGTGTCCTCCTTCTTTCTCAATAACTGCCTTCACACGCTTCCCGAAACTTGCGCAAGTGTTCCTCAAATATTCAGGTGACAACTTCTCCTATTCTTCTTTAATAGTATCTTCCAGACTTTCTCGTAATAGTTTTGCTCATAGTCATTCTCTTCTTTCCATTATAAACAGTCTTTATGGACACTCCAACTATTTTTGAAATCTCCTTTGGTGTGACGAGTGCATTCAGCAAATCACACACTCTTTGACGTTTGCTTTCCTGATTACTCATATGGGCAAAAGTTTCTGAAAAGGTATGGATAATAGTGTTAGGTATGATTATGACATCAATATATGTTTGGTTTCAAAACAATTGACGTAGTGCCTGCTGAGAAAAAACAACTAAATGTTCATTGTAAATTTTGCTTCCCCACCCTGTATATGGTGTGGACAGGTGGATAATGTGTGTCTGTGCATTACCTGGGAGGACTATGGTAAAGAAGACTGTACCCAGACTCAAGTGTCTCCCTTTATCTTATTTTCCAAATGTGCTAGACCAGAACATTGTGATGCAGTTCATAAATTTTAGCAGTGAGATGGTGTTCTGACAGCAACAGGATCCACATGTCTGAATGTCAGCAACAGAGGAGAAAAATAGCTAGTCTTAAAATAAGAGCGATGTATAAATCTGGTCAAATTTGCAAGTCGCATTTAGTCTGAGAATTAGATGATGTGTCCGTGATGCATTTAACACATGGGTGAAAAATGTGATGATGGAGCTTAAAATATATGGCAGAGTGAATGGAAAACCCTGTAAGTTTTAGTCAGGTGTCTCCTAGAAACTTTGGCGACAGACGTGTGACAGGGTGTGTGTGACACATGCTATGTGATTTTCTCTTCCCAGAATAGCAGAATGTTTCCCAATAGCGACTTAATTCTAATGTGTGTTTTATGGGTTGTGATGAAGAGCTCATCCACCGCGCGTTCAGTAATAAAGTCTTCTCCTCTGAGCAAAGCCTAGGCTTATGTGCTGACCCCAGCAAATTGACCCAGAGATTTATACAGCTATTTTCTAAAGGTCCCCATTCATGAGCCTACAGTCAGGAAGGAGAATTAGTGTTTCAATGGATTTCTCTTTCCATTTGAATACGGAGTGGTTGGAACACGGCCGCGGCACAGGGGGGACCATGGGTAATGAACTCTATTGTGTTCTGCCACTTAGAGAATCAAATGCTGGAGGCTGTAAAAACATTCATCACCACAGGAAAGTGGACTTCCTTCAGCTGCTATAGGTGGTGAATCCTATGGATTTATCCACCCTTTAGTACAAAAAAACAGACATTTGGGAACGTGCACAAATTGGATTCAGACACATAAAGCTGCTCTGTGATGTGCTGTACGGCTAATCCGAACTGTCCTCTGCCCACATACAGAAGAGTAGTGTAAGGAAAGCCAATAGAACACGTCTTAGAGAGGTGTTGGGTTCCATTTACTGCTAGAGTAGCTTCAGTGTGCCTTGCAAATCTCCAAACAATAGTGAATGGATGGAACTGCATTTTTCCAAAGATATCACCTTTGGTTTGTCACATGCCTGGAAAAATGAGTTTCTATTTGTGTGATGATGTCGCTCAGGAGGTAGAGCAGGTGAAGCGGTTCAAATCCCACTCTGTTCTAGTCATGTGCCGTTGTGTCTTTGGGCAAAACACTTCACCCACTTTGCCTCCAGTGTCACTCAGACTGCTGTATGAATGCATGTGAATGTTTGGTGGTGGTCTGAGGGGCTGTTTGACGTGGATTAGCTGCCACGCTTCCGTCAGTCTGCCCTAAGACAGCGGTGGGTACACATGTTTTTAGTGAGACTGTGAGAGTGAATGAATAATGGCTCACAAATGTAAAGCGCTTTGGGTGCCTTGAAAAGCACTATAGACATCTAATCCATTATAATAATTACTATTATTATAACACAGTCCAGTCTAAGGTCCAGTGTAGAAGTAATTCTTCAAAGTATGTATACCACAAGTGTCAGAAGCACTCAGTTCATCACTTTAGTTACTATGTTATGCCATTTAAGGTATTTCAAGGAAAAAAGCCTTTGTAAAAGGTAATTCAGAGGGATTTTACATGTCATGTTAATTTCAACAGTGTGTAATAGAGCCAGAGCGATTAATCGAGCCTATTATAGCGTATAATCCAGTGTTTTTCAACCTTGGGGTCGGGATTCCACATGGGGTTGCCTGGAATTCAAATGGGGTCATCTGAAATTTCTACCAATGGATAAAAATAAAAACTTACTAATAGAAAAATATATGGTGAGTTGAGAGAGACAATCCCAATCCATAAATGACATGACAAACTGTGAAGCTGAAACTGAAGCACTGTGGTACTGTTTATCTGTCAAATGAAATAAAATTGTGGTCAGTTTCAGATGCTGCAGCTCTTTCATAATTCATAGTTTGAGTTCTTGTTTGTTCAGTATTAATTATCAGCCTTGTAAATCCAAGCTGGACTGACTGTACATATCCTGACCAAGGAAAATCAAATTCTCACTTTGTGCAGTAATCTACACCTGGCTTTTCTGCCTCCATCCATAATAATATACATTATATAGACTAAATGTCATCTAAAATTAATGTTTATTTGCAACATAGTATAGAAAACTATTACATGATCAAAAACAAGGTCAAAAACACGTAAACAAATCAGCACATCCCCCACCACACCTGAGGAAAAGAAGGTGAGGATGGGGGTAAAGAGGCAGGATTATTATATCAACAGAGTGGATGTACTGACATGGAAAAAATTATTAGACCACCCTTTGTTTTTTCACAGCACTTGAGTCTTTTTTTTTTTTTTTTTGTTACTTGGTAGCTTTGACTGTAATTTATTCCAATTATGATTCATTTCTAAGTGATTTCTAAATGCGCTGAACAAGTGCCAAACATGACATAATCCAGTCAAAAGAGGATTGGAAAGTTAAATGATTTTTAGAGGTAGAGAGATGTCATAGTTGTGGAAATAATATTTTTTTAATGTTGCTTTATAGTTTTTGATATAGTTTTGACTACAAATATTCAATGCCAAACATTGCAATCTGTCACATATTAAGGTTTCTGGATGTTTTTCTAAAATGCCCTTTTCTCAGCAAGCAGATTAAATGTTTCCAAAAAACTCTAATGAGTTACCCCAGTGTGTTTCAACCTTGGGGTTGGGACCCCACGTGGGGTTACCTGAAATTTCTAGTAATTGATAAAAATAAAAACTTACTAATAAAAAATCTATGGTGAGTTGAGAGAGACAATCCCAATCCATAAAAGACATGACAAACTCTGAAACTGAAGCACTGTGGTACTGTTTATCTTTCAAATGTTCATTGTGGTCAGTTTCAGATGCTGCAGCTCTTTCATGATTCAGCTTTGTAAATCCAAGGTGGACTGACTGTACATATCCTGAACAGGGAAAATAAAATTCTCACTTTGTGCAGTAATCTACACCTGGCTTTTCTGCCTCCATCCATAATAATATACATTATATAGACTAAATGTCATCTAAAATTAACACTTATTTGCAACATAGTATAGCAAACTATTACATGATCAAAAACAAATTCATTTTAGCAAAAAAAAAAAAAAAAGTCTCCGTTTTGAATGTCTGGGGTCGCCAGAAATTTGTGATGTTAAAATGGGGTCACGAGCCAAAAAAGGTTGGGAACCACTGGTAAACTGATTAATCAACATCGGTCAATATGTAACCAATGTATTAACTTTTTTGTTGCATGGAGATTCTGTTGCTTTGCTCCTGTGTGTCTGTGCTGCCCAGAAAGTTAGAGGAATAGTAAAGCATGCTCAGTTTCACTTTCACTTGTACAATCATGAAACGCTACCCCCCCACATCTTACGAACTATTCACCCCCCACCCCAGTCCATGCACTTCCTGTGTGCCTCACAATTTCATTCTGCAAAGTAGGGTATTGTGTGTATTTTTGTGATATAAAGATGCAACTGTTAATTCACGTCCCCCATTATCTAAGACTATTATATCCTGTGTATATCAATGTTCTTATCTCATAAATCGGTAGATATATCGGATATCGGCTTTTTTTTAGCCCCCCAATATCAGTATCTGCATCAGCCCCAAAAATCCCATATCAGTCAGGCTCTAGTGTGAGTAATATTACAAACTAGAAAGTATCAGTTGAACTCAAATATTTTGTTAGAAAAGTTCTGATTTAAAGCAACCAGTATTTTTCAAGTAAATGTAAAGCAGTGTGTACAATCCTATAGAATTTAGTGTAGTAGTACAGCACATTCACTTTCTATCGCTTCCAAGAAACAGAGTAAACAGAATGCAGATATCTCAGTAACGGTAAACAGAACATAGTGGTGATAACATATCTGCAGTCAGATCCTGAATATTGATCCTTAGTCTCGTTGGGTGTGTTATGTTTATGCCTGATATGTCAACACAATCTGACAGAATTATAGATAAAATAAGTGACCCCATGATGCAAACTGATTTTTTTTATTCACATTGGTTGTATTCAGACACGTAAAACTTCCTGCATTAGAGTAACATTTTGTAGAAATGAACAAACGGCAAGGTATAATAGTGTGTTTTAAGTCACAAACTAGTATTAATTAATAGGATACTGTCTCACAAACATTAACATACAACTGAATATATTTTTTCAGTCATAAAATATATAACATATTACCTATTTGTCAATTTTAACTCAGTATACTCAAAGGGCATGAGTCAGAAAACAGGCCACAGTGGTAAAAAAAAAAAACATGATAATCTTGTTGTGACCTTATCTCCTGCTGACACCCACAATGCAGAGCTGGGAGAGGTTGGGTGGGTGACATTAGAACTCAGCAGTTTGTGCCTCTCAGCGAACTCTCACAGCTTTCCCAGTTCATCCATTAGCAGCCTGACAGTTAAGTATCACATGGTGGCCCTGTGGAGGAGCTGAGAGCAGTTACGGTTTAGAGAACCATGGCCAGCCAGCCAGCGATCATAGCCATGCCCCCCATGGGAGCCACTTTGCGCAGACCAGGGTCCCCCGTCAGGGCCTGGTGGTACAAAGAACCGCAGAACATCCCCATCCCAGCTACGAGGAGAGCTCCAGCCTGGGGAGGAGACAAAAACAGAGTCAAATTAGCGCTGGTCACAACTGATTTAAACCTACCTGGACAGACCTGAGATTGGAATATACAAGAGCCAAAAAGAGGAATAATCTACCAGAGTTACTTTAGTTGGATTTCATTTCATTTTCAAGGTAGAGTCATATTTACTGATCTGCTCAAATTTAAAATGCAGCTCTGAGCAATGGTTGGGACAGGGAGTGCAGGAGCTAAAGTGGCTGAGAAAGCATTAAATCATTCTTCTGATTTAATGTGACATGTTCTCCCATTTTTTTCCTAACCTCAAGTAACATCATTAGATGGGAGGTAGAAGGGTAATAAGTTTGCTGAAAGTAGGAATTGGGAAGCAAAAGTTAGCTTGCACCTAAATAGAGGCTGAACATGTAAAGTTTTGGATTTTCACTTCGTGTTTACAAATGATGTTCGTGAAGTAACTATCATTTAACTCCAGATGTTCCCCCATATTTCAGATTTCCGCGTGAAATGTAGAGAGGAAAAGGGTACTTTATATCATTGTCTGTGGAAGTGTACAAAGCTACAGCGATTATGGAAATCTGTGATATATTGTATAAGCCTTGTAGTTGGGAAGGAAGTCCCATCATGTGCTAAACTTTGTGTGCTGGGCATGTATCCTGAAGATTTTGCTGGAACCTTACAGCAGTCACTACTCATTGACTGTGGACTTTTACAATAATTTATAATCAGACTTTTATGGAAAAGTATGGACATAGCTTCTGTTGGTTGGTGGATAAAAGAGCTGGCTGCTAGTCTTGCCTTGGAAGGGCTAACATATATTGTTAAAAAGAAGGACAAGAAATTTGCCTGTTTATGGGGTCTGTATATGGCTTTCTTGAAAAACCACAGTTCTGTATGACTTGATTTCCTATTCTGAGCTACAGTTCTACAATACTGTGGTCTGATTTCATAATTTTTTTTTGTACTTTATTTTTTATGGTTTTAATATAAAATACAAAACAAAGAGAAACACAGTCACAGGTACATTCACACATTTACAGACTGTTTACTGTCCACAGATTGAATGAAGAAGTCCCATTTTTTCCAGTGCTTTACACCCTTATGTTGTTGTTGGCAGAGATTGTATGTCATCATTTCCATTAAATGGATTTGGTTGACAATTTTTATCACCAAGGAAATTGAGGGAGGGTCCTTTTTAAGCCAGTATTTGGTGATGGCTTTTTTGCCTGCGGCAAGCAGTATTCAAAATAAATACATGTCACTTTCCTGTAATTCCTCTGGGGGAATGCTAAAAAACAAAGTAGCCAATGACATATCAAAATGAACACCAAAAACTGAATACATCAACTTAATCATCTCTCCCCAAAAGCCAACAATACCAGGACAGGACCAGAATACATGTACTTGATATGCCTCAAGTGAACCGCACTCCTTCCAGCAGGAAAAATGAACTCCAGAAGAATGTGATTTTCGTGCAGGTGTAATAAAGAAATGATTTTATAATTTTATAATTGTATTGTCATTCTATTTCATTTATTTAGTTTTATTTATTTGATTTACTATTTCTATTTATTAAGAAAACCCTAAATTTTATGGTAATTACTTTTAGGTATGTATTTTCTGTATGTGTAGGTTTGTATTTTTCTGCCAGGATTGGGACAATGTTATTTCTTGTTCATTTGTTAAAGAAAAATAAAGAGGGAAAAGAAAACAAACAAACAAACAAAAAAACCCGACCATTTAACTCTGCAACCATCAAAATGTAGGGGGTAAGATATTTTAGGTACCACATGAACTGAGAAATGTTGCTCCAGAATGTGATCCCATAAGGCATAAACATACTTTAATATAACCATATACAGTTCTGCACAAAAGTCTTAGTCTGCCTTTTTGCTTTGTTGGTTTAGTAAAATTCTAATGGCCAGTCTCTGTATAAAAATCTAATCTGATATAAATGAAGTATGTAAAGTTTCAGGGAAAAACAGCTTCTACAAACCAAAGCGGTAGTATTTAGTGTCACCTCCCTTTGCACTTAACAGGTCATTAACCCTTCTGTTCAGACAATATGAGATTTATTGTGCTCTTTTTCGGATGTTTTATAACAGGGTTCATTCAACACGTCAAATGTTTTTAACTGTTTGTGCTGCTTTTCATCATGGTGACAGCGGCAACACTAAAACGTGACTTTAACCTTTAGAACCCATTTAGTTTCCATTTGTGTGTATTTTAAGGCTGTGCACATATTTCCGATATTTTTTGTTGTATCTGAAAAAAACGCAGAGTGAAAAATAAACATGTATGCTCATTTCAACCCTGGAAAAAACAACAAAGCTAAGGGAGGCCTAAGACTTTTGCACTTTACTGGCCTTCACAATAAGAAATGAGTTGAGAGGCATCAGTCTAATTATCATCTGAGAGTTGATATGGTGACACCAAGCTAAACATTCAGTATTTTTTCCATTTTAAGACTTTTTCTGCCCAGCCTGTGTACTGAAGTACTTTTCACTGCTGGTTTTTAAGCAGAAATTAACAAAACCCTACAAAGGAGTTTCTTGCAAAAACACAGGTTTAAACCATAATCCCCCTGCAGTGTTTACTACCTACTGCAGTACAGCTTTGTTCACCCAATTGTCAGTAATAATTGCTTAAAGGAATAGTGATTTTCTGAGTGAGCATGGATAGGAAATGGCAGGAAATCACATAGGCTCATTTTCAAAGGACAATGGAGTGCAGCCAGCCTTAAGAGCTGGTATTAAGCCTCCTTACTCACCACAGCAGGTTTTCCAGAGTGGGCAGCACCCAGCAGGGCCAGGCTGTGGTAGAAATGGTACTTATTGGCAGTCTCAAATAGCTGGAAATGTAGACACAGAAAAAGTTTTTACAAAACTTTGCACTCTCTATTTTTCATCCTATTTTAGCCAATCAAAACTGTTCTGGAAAAGCATGGTGGGATTGTTGCGGCTGAACTGAAGCACTACAAGAGGAAAAAAGAATGGGATAACTATATTTATCTACTACAGGGGTGTCAAACTTAGTTTAGTTCAGTGGCCACATCCTCCCAATATGATCTGAAGTGGGCCGGACCAGTAAAATAATAGCATAAAAATATATAAATAATGTCAAGTCCAAACTTTTCTCTATGGTTTAGAGTGAAAAAAGTAAAATTACATGATGTAAATGTTGACATCTACAATCTATCCTTTAAAAAATTCGCACAACATGAACAACCCAAAAAAACAGATTATTTTTAAAGAAAAATAAATGCAGTTTAAGAATATTATGCCTCAGCTTCTCATTTACACATAAGCATTACAACAGACCACACAAAGTTACACTTGCTTCTCTTAAGACATTTCATGTTGTTCATATTTGTTCAGGTTATTCAAATTTTTTTATGAAAGGATACTTTGTAAATGTAAACATTTTCATGTAATTTAACTTTGTTTTTTAACTAAAATAAAAAGAATTTCGACATTTCAGTATTTATGAGTTATTATGATAGTATTTTAGTGATCCGACCCACCTGAGGGTGAGCGACCCACCTGAATTGGACTGAATGTGGAACTTGAACTAAAATGATTGTTAATATCTTAAGTGTAATTTTTGCATGTCACAAATTCCTCCAACAGACCAGATGAGACCCTCTGGCGGTCCAGTTTTGGCCCACGGGCCTTATGTTTGACACCCATGATCTATTGCATTGTTTTCTTCTATCAGGTTGGGTTCTTTTAGTGTATTAGACAATCTACATTTCCATTTATAGAGACACTTCTATTTCACATTCAGGATATTTCCACAGTTTGACTTCCGAGTGATCAAAGTGATAATCTGCATCCTGTTAGAGTCTGTAACTTCGCAAAAATATTTTTTTCATTGATTTTGCAAACTGTGTACTAACACATGCAGATTGTAACTGTATAATTGTACTTTTTTTAGGTATTTTATTCAACCTTCATTTAACCAGGTAAGACCCATTGAGATCCAGATCTCATTTGCAAGGGTGACAAGAGGTCGGTAATACACATAATAATAATAATAATTATAACTTAAAAAACAGATTTCAAACAATAAATTAAAATAGTTAAGATGATTCCAAACAGTTTGATTATTGAAAGTGCAAAAAATATGCATATACATAATAAATAATTACAATAAGGCATTAAAATATATTTGTGTGTATCCTCACAGCAAAATCTTACAAGTCAAACTGAAAAAAACAAACAAACAAAAAAAATAACCAAAACATTAGACTGTATACATACCACCATCCGGTAGTCATCAGGGTCACTGTTTTTGAAGCCTGATGCAAAGAGAAATGGGAAAAAATATTAAACTGCAAATTCAAATATATAATCAATATTATTGATAAATGTCTCCCGCAGATTGTCACAAATGACTTGCAATTTACTACAATCAGTCTAATTCCAAATAGCTACTTAATAAAAGATATGATACCATTTTTTACTTGACAAACAACAACACATGTATTGGCCTTTTGAGCTTTTCCACCATGATTCAGACACTCAGTGATATAACTGTGGAAGGAGAGCAGGGTCACACTGATGACACATGTAGATGATGATAAACTGAAACTACGTAAACTCTGGTACAATATTTAGACGCCGAATTAATGTTTACTGTGTTATACATTCGTAGCAGACTTTACTTCTTTAATGGCAGGAAGTTATTTTTATTTCTAACCCCAGACAACATTAATTTGCCACGTTTCCGAATGGAGTCTGGGGTAGTAACTGCTAACACTGCATTTCCTTCGGATTTTCTAAGTTATTATTCCGCTTAACTGTTAGAGACTGGAAATGTCAACTATCAGCTAGTGGGAAATCCCTACCGTGAGCCCCGTAGGCCCCCAGGCCCACCGCCGAAGCCCCGGACAGAGCCGCTAACCTTCGGACCACAGCCGACGCACTCATTTTGTCTGCGCACAAACCGGAAGTCTGCGGTGGTGCCTTCACGGTCACTTTGTAAACTCCAGCTTCTTACGTTTCAAGCTTGGACGTAACTCGGACTGACCTTGTGTCACACACGTTATAATTTTCAGAAACTGTAACAAAATGTCAAAATGTGGCAGCAAATTATGTAAATACAATATTGTAAGACTTAAAGAATTCGTTTCATTTCATTTATTAAGATCCCCATTAGCAACTGATGATTCAGTTGCTATTCTTCCTGGGGTCTCCTCTACATTACATTACAGTTTTAAATTTTTACATTAATCTTACACCATTCACACACACACACGCACGCACGCACGCACACACGCACGCACACACACACACACACCACACACACACACAAACAGGACATATACAACAGCCCAATGCAATTAAAATAAATAAACAAAAATAAAAACTATACATTTGTACTCCTGCACCAAACAATAGCTTTCTGACACAAATCATGAAACATCTTTCAATATTAGCAATACTCAATCCATTTCATGCCTGTTGTGTAAACAAAAAAGTTTTAGTTTCTTTGAGAACATTTTCTATTATTTTCCGACAACAAAACCCTGCCAATCCATTCCATGCAACCATGGCCCGATAAAAACAGTTCTCTGTAACTGATTTGTTCTGCCTAAAGGCAGAGCACACCGTGTTTCAGTGGTTTGTCTTGTACGATAATTATGTTGATCAGCAAAAAATGACAGTTTTCTGTGAATAATTTCTGGAGTTTGTGTTGTGATAATGTTACAAATAAATGATAATAAAGAATATTTCAATCTAGATTTTACAGTTACCATGTCAAACTGTTTGTGCATTGTGGTTCTATTAGTTCTGTAAGGGCAACCCAAAACAATTCATGCTGCTTTATTCTGTGCAACTTGCAATTTGTGTAAATTATTTTCATTAGTAATTGACCAAACAACTGAGGCATAATCCATATGAGATAATACTAATGACTGAACTAATAGCTTGGTCAACCATTGAGGAATAAATTTCTTACAGTGTCTAATTATTCCTATACTTTGACCCATTTTTTGCAATATATTATTTATTGGACCATTCCACGACAATGTGCCATCCACAATTACACCCAATAAATTAGTTTCATCTAATTGTTGATTTAAGACAGAGGTGTAAAACTCATTTCAGTTCAGGGGCCACATACAGCTCATTATGATCTCAAATGGGCTTGACCAGTAAAATAATGACAGTGAAAAAAGTAAAATTACAGTATGAAAAAGTTTACATCTACAAAGTTGACATAAATAAATAAATAAATAAATAAATAAATAAATAAATAATTAAAAAGTGAATAAAATGAACAAGCACGAACAACCTCAAATTTCTTGCCAAAAAACACAAGTGCAATTGTAACAATATTATGCCTCAGTTTATCATTTACACACACGTGCATTACAATTTACAGATTACAGTGGATCTACAAATGTACAAAACATTTATTAACAGGCACAACATTGTTAAAATTGCACTTACTTCCTTTAAAATACAGGTGTCAAACATGTGGCCTAGGGGCCAAAAACTGGCCCGCCAAAGGGTCCAATCAGGGATGAATTTGGGATGAATTTGTAAAATGAAAAATCTCCATTGAAGACATTAACAATCAAGGATGTGAAAAATCATTTTAGGTCAATTCAATCTAAAATAGGTCAGACCAGTAAAATCCAATCATAATAACCTATAAATAATGAAAATGGCATTTTTTTTCTCTATTTTAGTGAAAAAAAAAAAAAAAAAAAAAAAAAAGTACAATTACACAAAAATATTTACATTTAAAGTCTAGCCTTTTACAAGTAATGTGAATTACCTGAACAAATATAAACAACCTGAAATGTCTTAAGAGTAGTATGTAAAATTGTACCAATATTCTGCCTGTTATTAAATGTTTTGTGCATTTTTGATCCATTGTGATCTGTAAGTTGTAATGCACTTGTATAAATGATAAACAGAGATGTGACATTGTTAACATTGCACTTATTTTTCTAAGATTTTTATGTCGTATTGTTCATGATATGTTCCAGTACAGTTTGTAGATGTAAACATTTTTAACACGGAATTTAACTTTTTTCACTCAAAGCACAGGAAACTTTGGAGTTGACATTGTGTTCTTATCCTATATTTATATTGTTTTACTGGTCCAGCCCACTTAGATCATATTAGGCTGAATGTGGCCCCTGAACTAAAATGTGTTTGACACCCCTGCTTTAACACATTTCATGTTGTCATGTTCAGGCTATTCACATTTTTGTGAAAGGATAGTTTGTAAATCTAAACATTTTCATGTAATTTTACTTTGTACACTAAAACAAAGAGAAACATTTGGAGTTTCACAATTTATAGTTATTATGATAGTATTTTACTCATCCAATCCACTTTAGATCGAATTGGGCTGCATGTGCCCTTGAATTAAAATAATTTTGACATCCTAGATTGTTAATACCTTCAGTGTAATTTTTGCACTTAACAAATTCATTCCATGGGCTGGATTAGACCCCTTGCTGGGCCGGCTTTGGCCAGGGGTGCTCCTGATTTAAGGAGTAGATTAATATGACATAATGTACATCATCATCACTCATACTCGCTGCGAATTACAACACTACTTATATTTTGCTAAACCCACTTTATTAGTCTTTGGTTCATTTATTTGTGTATTTGGACCCTAATAGTTCATAAAGTTTTAAAATTTGAACCCTCCAGGTGCTGCAAAGCTATATTTACATTTATTTTGACAAAATCGAGGTGGATTTCTACCGCCTGTTTTAATTCCTGCTTTATAACTAGTTAAATCACAACATTTTGCACATATAAGGTCAAGACTTTCCGACGAACATTTCTCGAGTATGACATAACTGTTTATCAGCAGAAGCAGTTGTAGTAAAAACTGAATACATGTCCAAACTTTGAGCTGATTACCTAAAATGTTGAATTACTGGTTGAACGGGACAGAACAGCACAGCCAACAATGACGAGGGGGTGGGGCATGAAGTGGCTCGATTGCATTTAAAGGGCCAGCGCTCAATATGACCTTTCTGGTGTCATTACTCAGAAATAGGGTTGAAGATGGAACCTGTGGAGTTGAAATTAATGAAGAATCAGACCCAGCATAGCATTTACAGTTTATGTAGACCGCAGGGAATTTATTTATTTTTTAAACTTGTCTTGTCCAGCATCCTAACGGCAGAATGGTAGTCTGCTGCCTTTTGTGCTGAACAAATTTGCTTATAGTATATGAAGCTCTCCTTGATATTCTACTGACTTTATTATGAGCTTTGTTGAACCACATTTTGCATTTTGATGCCAGACCAGACATGTGTGTGTGTGTGTGGGGGGGGGGGGCGAAGGGGAGAGAGCAAGAAAGAAGAAGGTGGTGAAGACCCTCACAAGAAAGTATCAACAATACAAGCAGTAACAACCATGGTGATAATTATAATGGTAACAAAAACTGAACTAAAAACGGGAAATGTTTTAAAATGCATAATTCCATTAAAAAAGCAAAATATCACTACTTTGAAATAAAATATGACAAAATTAAAAATACTTCCATATTTCTATCTATCTATCTATCTATCTATCTATCTATCTATCTATCTATCTATCTATCTATCTATCTATCTATCTATCTATCTATCTATCTATCTATCTATCTATCTATCTATCTATCTATCATTATTATTATAGGTCAAAAATCAGTGTTATGCTATATATAACAAATGTAAAACTGTATCATACTGTACTGTTGTGTTTTATCAGATTTTCTGTGGCATCCATACTTAACCCTTTCATGCATGAATTATGAAAACCTTTGTCAAGATTTTTTTTCCTGAGTGTTTTGTATTCCTCTTTAGGCATGAAAAAAATACCAATGTGATTGAAATTTTTTTAATGAACCTATTTTTTATGGAGTTACAAAAATGTCCGCTCAGCTGGACACCATACGTTTAATTTTTGAAGCAAAGAAACATGTATTTAAAATGCAAATAACAGAAAGGGATAAACTGTGTGAAAACTATTAAATCAAAACTGTTTTTAATGCTGTCAATCTAATGGTTTGCTCACATTTGATCATACTATAATACTAGTTATTACTCACTTCATTGAGATAATATGCAAAAAAAAAAACTTTTGTTTAAGAAAATGTTTAATTAAAGTCTTATAACAACTAGCAATTGATTTAGACTCAACATGTTACTGCTGATCAGGTTTCTATAACAACTGTAAGTGTTCCTATCTGCACTCTTCCCTTTTATTTTAATTGATTATATTTATGTTTATTGATTATGTATTAATTGTAATTGTGTGTTTTTTATCTATCTATCTATCTATCTATCTATCCTATCTATCTATCTATCTATCTAGCTATCTATCTATCTATCTCTCTATCTATCTATCTATCTATCTATCTGTCTGTCTGTCTGTCCTGTCTGTCTGTCTGTCTTTCTGTCTGTCTGTCCTGTCCTGTCTGTCCCGTCCGTCCGTCCGTCCCGTTCCGTCCGTCCGTCCGTCTAATCCTCTTTGAGATTAAAAATCCAAGCAGCAAAAACATAATTCCAGCCTATTAAGACGACAAACAACAACTACTTTCATACAATACAATAAATACAATATCTATTACAAAATCTATCAGGTCCTTGTGTAAATCATCTCATGAGGAAGGTGCAGTAAAAAACTCCAGTTCTAACTCTGAACCACCATTTATAGAATGTTCTGAGAACCCACACCGTATTGCTACTGGTTTGACACATGTACGTACAAAGATAAGATGGAAGCAGCCCAAGGACACAGTTGCCTACCAGTGTGAGAGTCTGCAAGACATACAGAACTGGTACTTAGCACAGCAGACAAGGTGCAGTAGTGAAGGGTGTAGCTCCAGCAGATGAGAAAACAAAAACCAGAAGAATAAACTGTATCCAAGTTCTTCAGGTGCATTCATTAAGAGAAGATCATCCTAACCAACAAAGGTAAGAACGAGACCATTATTTTGATAATTTGTTGATAAAAAACTGCTTATTTTTGTCATCGACATTCATCATTTTTTCGACACTGGAACTGCACCAAAAGAGTCCAAAGTAGATTTGTGCATTAATGGTATTGATTCTTACTTCAAATAGTGTTTGGAGATTGTGTCATTTGGGTTTCAAAATACAGAGCTTAACATGAAAACAAAACTGTATTATTCACTATATTTTAACAAGATTTAATATTTAAAAATCCAAATTCCAGCACCTTAGAACCTTTTTTAATATGTACTGTATATTTAAAATTTAAGCCAAACAATACAAAAAAAGTCAGCTTTTTAACTCAGACTGCTGGTTGGAGGTCCTGTGGAAGTACTATGGCAAAACACTTTCACATCTTTTAGGATTGTCCCTCTGGGGTTCCATTTTGGAGATGTGTCCATGGCCTCCTGGAGGCAGTTTTTCAGTTTAAAATCTGTTTTGACTTTAAAATCATGCACCTCAACAATTTAGAAGAACTCAAGTGTGCAAAGAGAGATAAATGCTCAGTGTATCTTTGGTAATTGGATTTTCTTTTTAGAAACAAAATAAAAACTAGTGGTTAATTGATTTTCGTTTTAAAATAGAAGAATTAAAACTGAATTTCAAAGCGTTTTTCTTTTTCAGTGTCAAAACAGATAAACCAAATTTTAAAAACAAATGAATTTTTGTTTTCTCTTTCTAATAACAAAAAATAAAGTCATTACCTGACAGAAATGGAAAAACAGACCAAAACCGTCTGTTTTTTTCTTTTTTTTCTGAACCGGATGTTGTCATTTTCACAGAAAGAGAACTAATGCCTCGGTCACAAAGATTCTTACAAATGATGGGTTTGTACAAAATCTGGACATTATAGACATGCTCCCTCCATGAATGTTTACAAACTCCAGATTTTATACGAACCAAGGTTATTATCGTTAATGAAAACTAACGAAATGACGAAAACTAGAATTGTAAAAACATTTTCGTACACTGAAATAAATAAAAACTATAATTAAAAGAAAAAAAACAATATCTAACTGAAACTGTATTGTGTGCTTATAAAACTAACTAAAACGTCTAAAAATTATGGATCAAATTCCCTTCGTTTTCGTCTTTGTCAATGCGGATTGATATGAAATCAATTTATTTCCCTCAAGCAATTTTTTTAGCTAGCGGCACCATATGATATTTAACGGTCCATCACTTCTCGTCACTTGTGGTTTACAGTTGTCTTTCGTCCTCACTCTACCTGGAAACATGGAGACTAAAGTGGGAGAAAGCATAGCAGAGTCCTGTCTGGGATTTATTGAATTCGACAGTGAAGAAGAGAAAAGATATAAAAAAAAACTAAACTAAAACTAAGCATTTACAAAATAATGAAACTAATAAAAACTAGCAAACCTGCTGTAAAAACTAATTAAAACTAACTGAATTAGAGAAAAAAAGTCAAATTAAATAAAACTAAACTATAATGAAAAATCCAAAACTATTATAACCTTGATACAAAACTGGATGATTCGTACAATTTGTGCATGAAGAGGGGTTCGCACAGAGGGGGGAGAGGGGGAGGGACAAATGGCAGTTGAGTTTGATAGACATATCACCATTCCATCATTTCGGTGGGCCTGTTAAAATGATTGGATGGTGTTTTTTCAGTCCTGTCTGTTCCGACAGGTGACTAAATTTTTTTATTTTTGTGTTAGAGCATTTAGTTAATTGGTTGCAATCAAGGTTGGAGGGGAATTTTAAGCAATATAAGAAAAAATGCTCCAGGAAAACATCTCCTACCCTACCTTTAATTGAATGTTGGATTCTCCCCCTGTTGTTTGTTCTATTACTGCTTGTACTTGTGTTATGTTTTCTTAAAACAACAATAAAAAGTAAATTAAAAAAACACAAAAGTAAGCTTTTTATTTATTTATTAATTTATTGTTTTCCATGTGACACTTTACACATTAACTGTGTTGGGCATGTCCACTATTCATTGGAGTCGTGAACTAAAAGGTTGATTTCCATGCTATACTTTCAGCCTGTGGGGCAAATTCCATAACTTAACCCAGAACTGGAACTGAAGAGACACTTTTCTAGTCACGCTGCATTGGCAGAACAGCAAACCCAACTGTGGGCTTTTTTAAGCTCTGCAAGCTCATTAGTCACTTTTCCATTGGACATCTGTGCAAAACTTTACTGGTATTTACTAAATGTCGAAAAAACAGCAGTGCGTAATGTCGGTTTTTCCATTAAATCACAAATGCGATGATTTTGTTTATTTACTATCGCGACATGACACGAGAAGTCATTCCATAAACATGGCGATGAACGTAAATATGGTGTTGATTTACAGATATATTCATTATTATTATATATTACCCCTCTATCTCGTAATAAATTAATAAAATAAATAATAATAAATAAAATAAATAAATTTCATGGTGTGGTCCACACATACCGCGACATGTTTCTTCTTCTTCTTTGCTTGTTGTAACGTCCGTCAACATCCGTTTTTTTTAATTCACCTGGCTCTAGTTGCGAAAAAAAGGTGTTTCCATTGCAGTTTTGCGTGATATACCATCTGCACTACACCTGAAAAAAACACCTCTTGCCAGTGCAAAAACTTTTAATCAAAAAATGAGACTTTTGGCGATATAGCCATTTTTCCATTAGGCAAATTTTATGTGCAAGTTATATTTGAGGGTCAACAGAAAAGCGACTACTGTTGCTCCCAGATTTATCATATGAAAAACAGAGCATGTGCAGGAAACTGATTCTGCTATTGTTTTTTTACACTTCTGTGTCAAATCCAGCCATCACATCCAAGCTTTGAGAATATAGAAAAAGGGTTCAAACTCACCCACGTCACCGACCTCCATTTCACAAATAGAAGCAAAATCAAACAGTATTTTTTTTTTATTTTTTTATAAATTATTTATTTTTGTACCTTGCTTTGTTTACGACCTTACATTTAAAATGCATAATTCATGGCAGGGATGAATTATACCATTGTGCTGCCTTTGTATGAATAATAAATTTCTTCACAGAGGAGGTGCTTGGCTTTGAAAAGGGGTTTTATGCTGCCCTTTATTCACCATAACTATATGCACTAAATTGCCACGTTAACACTGAATGATAGGCCTCAGCATTGCAGAGGGTGCATTAGTGTGTGGCACTTTGCAATTTTCTGTCAGTACAATTTAGGATGAACTTTTTTTTTTTCTACCCTAGTGGTTTACCTTTAATGTTTGATGTGTTTTTATGCCAGCTGAGGTATCAGGACTAATGCTGAGTTTCCCCCTTTGATGAAAATCCAGCGATCCCTGCAGAGAACCACCAAAAGGGGGTGCTGTATTGCTTTTTCATCTGCCAACATTTGTTCAGGAAGGTTGTGTTTGTGTGTCTGTGTAGATGGGGGGGGTGGGGTAGGGGGGGCATGGAGGGAGACTTCTTCCAATTATCATATTGAAATTACACAGGGTCACAGTGCATTACTGGAGAGTCGCTAAATCACAGTTTGCGCCAAGCTTCGTCCTTAGCTGACTTTGACACCGCACTAATACAATGCATACAATTAACACATTTTAATGACCATGTAATAATTAAAAACGAGCCTTATGAGTCACAAGCCCTCATCTTCAACCCAGTCGAGCCTGGTGCATTTGTGTCGAGGAGTTTGTACTTTGATCGTTTCCATCAGGCGTGTGTGGACATCGCTTTGACATGATTTGCTGTTCTGCCTGCGTGCTGGGGTGTATACAGAAGGATACCGGCTTACCCTTGTGTCCACAGAATTCACTCACACACAGTCACACAGGTCATTTTCATTCTGGCCCATGGCAGATGGGACAGCAAGGACAACAATAAAGTATAGCTTACATCTTGTTTTCAGAGACAAGCAGCAAATTATCTCTAAGTCCCAGCAGCCGTGTGCTGTGAGGTTCCTCCAAGAGCTAACATCCATCTCACTTCAGCCAGCCTGCCTGCCTGTCTTCTCTCTAGTGACTGCTTTTCTCTTCTCCAAACCACAGTGTTTGTGCAGATGTGGATGCATGTATGTGTCTGATCTCCTCAGATTGCTTGCCCCCCAGCCTGTCTTGTCGTGATCGAGCTCATGTCCGAGGAACGTTCAGCTACAGCGAAAAACAGCGAAGACCGCGACAAGCAGAACATTGCTTGCTTTAAATGAGAAAATCAAGTGAGCATCTCCTGCAAATGGAAACTGGCAGGTTGTCTTCCGAACTGCACATTTGCATAACTGCTACTGTTGCCTAATGCTTTTCTTTGGCCTGGTTCAACCTAGGTGCCAACGCAATTGTATATGGTATGATAATGATAAATAATGCAGATGAGTCTTCCTAGCATCCATTTTCACACCTACACAACGAGCTTATGTCGCCCTATAATCTCACATTTCTTTCTACATAATGTACTACCGTGGGATGTTCTGAAAATCCAATTTCCCATTCTTGTTAGCTGTATTGTTGGGAATATCTGGTGGCAAAGAATCTTTGTTCTGCAAGTAATTTTAATACAATGCAAGTATAATGGAAACACCTTGTCACATCAACATAAAAATAAAGATTCCTGTTCTTCAGTTGCAGGATGAGACAAACAAAAAGACTTCACTTCTGTTATTAATTTACCCATAAAGACCCAAACATCCACCGGTGACTGAAACCACCTACCGATCTAACTTTAGAACCACTAATCAATATGTTAAAATAATTCAGGTAAAATACAGTTTGTCATCTTTTCATGGTCATCAGATATGACCCATGTGGACGTTCAGAGGCTCTGTTGTTACCATGGAAACACTGTCATCTTCTACAACACTGATTCACCAGAAAAACCCATGGAGTTCGATAAATGGCAGTGGATGGAGACACTTACTTTTTATGTTCCATTAATGACAGATTTGACCAACAAAGTCACTTTTTCTTAGTTTTCCCAGTTTTTGATATAATAACCCTCAAATGTAATCTCAGCATGATGATTAACCCTTTCATGCATGAATTATGAGAATGTTAGTCAAGATTTTTTTCTCGAGTGTTTTTATTCCTCCTTCAGCATGAAAAAAACAACACCATTGAGTTGTTTTTTTGTCATGGAGTTACAAAAATGTCCATGCATTAAATTTTTGAAGTAAAGAAACATGGGGTTTAAATCCCAATATCAGAAAGTGATATGAAAACAAGGAAATAAAAAAAAAATAATGCTGCTAATCTGATGTTTTCTCACATTTTAACATATTCTAATGCTAGTTTTACTCACTTCAGGAGATAATATGCAAGAAAACAAAAAAAGTCTGATAATTAACAACTGATTTACACTTGTTAGTGCAGATCAAGTTTATCAAGAACAGCAAAGTTACAGTAATGGTATGAATTGCAGTGTATGAGATGATGAATACGTGTCCACTGTGTAGGCTGATATGGAACTAAACAACAAAACCCATAAATATACAAGAGTTTTGAATAACTGTCCACTGTAGTGACCACTATGCATGGAAGGGTTAAAGTACATGTTCAGTGAATTAAAAACAAGAAAATACCTGATTTTCACTCACAAAAATGCAAAATACAGAAGATAATATTATGAAAAATGGTGATAAATTACTTAAGAAAGGTTAACTCGTGTTTTGGGAGATGGTATGTAGAGTGCTACAACACATAATGGGGTATGAGATTCCAATGTGCTGTGATGTACTGTATTTGTGGAACTTGTCTGATGGAAATGTAGTGGGAAACGACATATACTTACAAGGAACTGGGGAAAGACAGAACCACCAACAAAGGACCAATGGATCACAATTATTGACAGAATATATACAATGAAAAAAAAACCTCACAAACTGCAACTATAAGAAGCATGAATGGACAAAAATGGAATAAATGGACTGATTACAGAACTCAGAATGGTGGAAAGGCTGAATAAATCTGAATGTAGTGTCATGTAGTGTGCTCAAACAAGGTTTTTTTTTTTGTTTGTTTTGTTTTTGCTGATTATGTGTTTGTAAAAAAAAAAAAAAAAAAAAACTTAAGTGAAAAAAAGAGAAAAGAAAGAAAGGTTTACCCATAGGGACCCAGTGTGACTTTTGTGTCAGTTCCCAAATGATTTTTTCTCTCTATTTAACTTTTCCTAGGTGATTTATCACTATTTATTATAATATTATCTCTGAATTTTGCATTATTCCCAGTAAAAATCATCTATTTTCCTATGTTTAATTCACTGATCATGTAGACGTTCTTAAAAGCTCAGAGTAAAGTCAAAGGTTATTATGTCAAAACAGAGAAAAACTAAGGAAAAGGTGACTTTTTCAGTAAAATCTATCATTAACTGACCATAAATCAGCTGTTTCCATCCACTGTCATTGATCCAGCTCCATGGATTTTACTGGTCAATCGATGTTGTAGAAGATGACGGTGTTTCCACATTCACTGCGGAGCCTCTGAACGTCCAAACACCAATTACTTACATGGATTGGTAGGATTAATGGATCAACAGTTTTGATTAGTAGATGCTTTTAGTCGACAGTGGATGTTTGGGTCCTTTATGGGTTAAATAGAGGGAAATATGTATTTAGGAACTGCCGCAAAAGTAGTACAGGGTCTTTATGGGTTAAATAGAGAGAAATATGTATTTAGGAACTGCCGCAAAAGTAGTACAGGGTCTTTATCGGTTAAAGTAAAAAAAAACAAAAATAACAACAGTGTGAAGGATGCTGTCTTGTAGGATTGTTTTGGAAGTGTCATCTGTCTACAGTCAAACTTCGAGTTTCTCAAGTTCTCAGTTTGGAAATGTAGAAAAAAAAAACAGGAAAAAATGAAAACAACACAATTTGTGATGAAATATCCTTTGTGTGCCATAAGCTTCCCCTGCTGGGTGTCGTGCTCCCTTCCCAAAACAAGATTTAAAAGGAACCCAAGGTTTTTGAATTCTCCATTAACCTTGATGTGTTTTGACGGTTGCAGTCCTTCACTGTCTCTGGCTCGCTTGAGAAACCACAGCCACAGCCAATTATCTATCTGTTAGGGAGCTTTCATGTCTCTAAGATGTTTAGTCACAAATGTGCGTATTGTGCCCCGGTGTCATAGCTTTTCATGATCCAGCTCTGTCAGTCGTCCATGTCATTACATCCCTTTCAGCAAAGAGGAAAGAATAGGGGGAGAGAAACGAAGGGAAGAAGAGACGGCCTGTCGAATGACATTTTGTCTGGATGTCCAAGCTATTTGTGTGCTAGGGGCGACAACACCAGTCACTGCCATTACACTGGCTGGCAGACAACACATACACTGGACTGAAACAGCCTCAGGTACACACACACACACATACACACACACAAAATAGTATTTGTCTCCAAATTTGTGTCAACACAGAAAAATATTTTTTGTGGATGTTTTCAACTAAATTCAGTTCAGTTTTCCTTCTTTTGTTGCTTGCGTGGCAGGTTGTTTTTGAATTCCAAACAATCCAATCAACTGACATTGAGTATTATTATTATTTTATTATTATTATTATTATATTATTATTATTATTATTATTATTATTATTATTATTATTATTACTGCTATTATTGCTGATACTGTTATTATTATTATTATTATTATGTCACAACAGGGGGGAAAGAGAGGACTCAAGTGCACGGTTACTGAGGAGGAAAAAATTAAAAGTTTATTTAACAAAAATGATAACAACACAACGGCAAACCTAACACCAAAATCTAAAGCAAATAAACAGAGTCCATAAAAAAACATACAAAACCTGGGTCAGAGTCCTAGATGAATGAAAGTCCCGGTGGGTTATGGAATGAAATGGAAAGAAATGGACCAGCGCTGCATGGCTGCAAACCAAAGCCTTAAATAGGCCAGAGGTAATTGGCTGCAGCCATGCAGCGCCAGCAGGTGAGTCAGATGAATATAATTAGGAAAAGGAGAAACTGAGGGTCATACAGGCACAGACCATGACCAAAAGGGAGGAGCTGAAAGTCACACAGGCACAGACCCTGACATTATTATCTTATTATCATTATTATTAATTATTATTATTTATTATTATTATTATTATTATTATTATTATACTAGGGATGTCGATATTGGCTTTTTTGCCAAAAAACGTTATGCCGATATTGTCCAATGCTTAATTTCCGATTCTGATATCTACCGATACCGCTGCCGATATATTGTGGGATATTAAACTAATTTTAGGTAATATCAATATCTCCTGTCATGGAATTAACACATCATGCCTAATTTTATTGTGATGCCCCATTGGATGCATTCTCAAAGGCAACAAGGTTTTTCCAAAATGTAAACACTGTCTGTACAAAGAAGACATACTTCAACTTAAGTTGTGGAAAAAAATGCCCATATTTATTTATTTTCTCTCCCTCCCTCCATGAGTCTATTACAGTGTGGCAACTCTACTGAACAGTTTTGGAAAACTGCACATTTCTTTCAGCTACAAACAATGCTTCATTACCCGTCGCACAATGCCAGTGAAATCAAGGACATTATTTTATCGGTTTTTAATGATAGGCAAAAAAAACGATAACGATATTCACCGATATTACATTTTTATGCCAATATCGGGCCGATAATATCAGCCCACTGATATTATCGGACATCCCCTAATTATTACTACTATTACTATTATTACTATTGTTAGGATTATGATGATGATGATGATTATTATAGTATTTTTATTATTATCATTATTATTATTACTGCTACTATATATTATTATTATCGTTATTATTATTTTTATTATCATTATTATTGTTATTATTGTATTATTACTACTACGACTACTACTATTATTATTACTATTATTAATATTACTACTACTACTACTACTACAACTATTATTATTATTATTATCATTATTATTATTTTATTATATCATTATTATCGTTATTATTGTTACTATTCTTATTCTTCTCTTCTTCTTCTTATTATTATTATTATTATTATTATTATATTATTATTATTATATTATATTTACTAATCTTCTGAATGATAAAACTAAGATGGACGTCATCATAACATCAGGGTGTTTGTCCCTGGTATTTATGCACATGCAAAAAATGAAGCTCAGGCACGCATAAGCATAACATCTCAGATATGCATACACTCACAAAAGTGCGGTTACAGCAGACTCCCCACGCGTAATTAGCCACACTCGTTAAGCTCATCTGCATCTCTCTTCAAAGGAGATCGATGCAAATGGATGGGATTTAGCCACTGGCAGCAATTAGGCCAAAACATATCTAAGCTAAGAAACTTGGTTACAGCATGGCAAAGGCGGTTTCATTTCACAAAATAAACGTATTTTCTGCCCCCTGCACTGAGCACATAATAGAATCTGAACAATGCTTTCATTTACTCTCATGTAATATCAACTTCAGTGTAATCAAGCCCCATACCGGTCTCCTTGTTTTTCACACAATACAGGGCTTTAGGGGAGGAATTCAGTTTCATTAGGAAAATATGCCTCTATAACCAATTTATTCTTTTCTGTTTAGTTCAAAGCCAAAACTGTTTCTGTCTGTTTTTGGTCCTGCTAAGCACTACATCTAAACCCCCGACATCTAATTATTAGAATATCTGCAAACATCCATCCAAATTAATGCATTATATTAAAGGAAATCCTCTTTTTCCTCAGTCATTTGCATGTTGAATATATTCCTTATGTTCTTATATTCTTTATATTCCAAGAGCAGATACTCTGTACATTTTAAAACTCATTTTTCATTATTTTTCATTAATTACAACATATTTTTTATTTATAGTTTTATGTGTTTTTGTACATCTTACATAAATGATTTTCCTTATCAAAGCAATTCTTTTTATGAGGAAAAATTACTTATTCTAATATGTTTGGATGACCTATTTAACATTTAATTATTCTATTGAATTGCTTAAAAAGTAATTAAAATACCAAGAAATATTTTACTTATTCTAACTTATCCAGTGAAGTTTTGTTATTTATGTTTGAGGCAACTCATCTGTATTCTTGAATAACGAATAGGCATAAAAACAACTTGGATAGATTTAGAAAAAGGGTTTGGGGAGGAACTGCAATAAGACGGAAAAAGACACTACATTTACTTGTTGGTGGACAAAAACAGAAAAACACTGGTCTCCTGTATGCTGGGTCTCATGTCCATGCCCTGATTTCATGGTGATGACTTTTCTTCTGGCAGATAAAGAACCTTCAAGGATTTGGAATCATCAGCTCATGGATGGTTTTGACCTTGAATGGGATGCTATGGCTCTGATCCTCCGAGCAGAGAAGGTTTGGGAACTGATCCAGTAAGGGGAGTTGCTGAGTTAGTCAGGGGTTTGCTAGTGTCAGCACTTATAGCATCGGCCCTAGTTTCTCCAGGAGGAACTCAGAGTACTGTCCAACCATAGTGGTACCTGGGCTTCAATGCTCTGCTCCCGTCCCCAGATGATCTGCTGGTTAACCCATAAGACCCAAACAGCCACTGGTGACCAAAACCATCTACTGATCTAAAATATTAGATACTATGATCACTAATCCTATCAATACATGTAAATAATTGGTGTAAAATGCAGTTATCATCTTTTCATGGTCATCAGATATGACCTATTTGGACGTTCAGAGGGCTTTGTAGTTACCATGGAAACACTGTCATCTTCTCCACCATTGATTCACGGTAAAACCCATGGAGTTGGATCAATGACAGTGGATGGAGACACTTGTTTTGTGTTCAGTTATTGATACATTTTACTGAAAAAAAGCACTTGTCACTTTTCCTTCATTTTTTCCCCGTCCCACCAAAAGGTAGGCAAGGGTATTGTTTTTAGTTTGGTTTGTTTGTTTTGTGTTGTTTTTTGTTTGTTTGTTAACACTTTAGCTGCAAACATTGGTGACTCATGCCAAAAATTATATTAATACTCATCTACTATAAAAATACATAAATCAGGACAATGAATGTTTTTTTTCAACTTTGCTCAAAGTTTAGACGCTAATGTTAATAAAAGTACATCAAAAGTGTATTTTAGTGCAAACCTTTACTGTTCAAACACGATTTTAATCTTTGTGGGGTGAAATATACGCTATTAAAAATCTGCCGACGTGAACAATTAATTTATGCTATCCAGGCAATTGTCAATCCAGGCAAGGATAAAAAATTCCAATTTCTCTTTTAGTTTGTTACAGTTTACTCAGGCATAGTAATAGATACAATATTTTAGAACAATGGGAGTAGATTCTGTGAGGTCTCTAAATGTCCACAGACACAAAGAACATCCATGTGAACATTATTGCTGTGAAATAATTCTTCATTTACTTTGGGTATGTCTTTTAGGCATTTTTTCCCCTGAAAATATGGTCAGGGTTTAACAGGTTAAAGATTACCAGTGACCCAGAATAGATCTGATTACATTTGGGAAAAGTAGGTCAAAGTCTAAATTTTTTGTGAATTGTTAATTTTTTTTTTTTCCCAGTACTTATGATGGGTGGAATTTCAAATGTCAGTAGCAGCAAGATTATTGGTTGAATTCATACCAAATTGGGTTTATAGATTCCATGTGACCCACAATAGTTGTCATTACATTTTGGGAAACTTAGGTACAAAGTTTAAATTTTTAATGAATTGTTAAAATCTTATTTTCCATTTACTTGCAATGGGCAAAATTTCAAATGTCTGTAGCAGCAACACTATTGGTTGAATCATACCAAATTGGGTTATAGATTACAGTGATCCAGGAAGAGTGTGGTTACATTTTGGGAACAGTAGGTCAAAGTTCAATTTTTATTTTTTATTTTATTTTTTTAATTCAAGTTTTTATTAGAGTTTTCATGACTTGGATTCATTCATACAATGGTGCTTAATACTAACAATAACATTGAGGGCTTCGATACATACATGAAAAGTATCAAAAAACAAACAAACTACAAAGCGTGGAAGGTCTTAAGAAAAATAACTAAAATAAATAAATAAAATAGATAAGTAATTAATTAATTAATTAAATACATGAGGAAGTAGTTCAACTATCATCCTGCTGACTGTCAGTCATAGTTATGTAAGACCAGAATGACTCCCAAACTGGTGCTGTGGTTCCATCTCTGTTATTGACCTTATGAAGCATACATTCACATGAAGCAGTCTTTATCATCCTGTTTGACCCATTCTTTAAACTATGGGGCTTTAGGTATTTTCCAGTGCTTAAGAACAATCCTGACTGCTACTGAAACCCCAACCATGATAACAGAAAATTTTTCGTTTGATACATTAGCTATCTGTCCTTTTTCACCCAGTAAACACAGCCTTGGACAAAGTGGGACAGTTCTGTCCAACCAATTATTTAGAGTATAAATTACAACTATCCAGAAACGTTTGATGATTGGACATTCCCACAGACAGTGGATCAGAGTACCATTATCATTTTGACATTTCCAACACAGTGAGTTATTCATCAGACCTAATCTGTTCAAAGTTCAAATTTTTTATGAATTATTTTTACATCTTTTTAATTTCCCATTTACTTATAATGAGCAAAATTTCCAAAGTCCATAAAAACATCAATTTTGTTTCAATTTACTTCAAACTTGGCACATATATAGAGGCAATTGATATGCTGACATCACTACATGCATAGACATGATGACATCAGCTGGATCGATGCTAAAATAAGCTCCAATATGTACGAGGGGTGGGGTTTGTTATGCCTGGCAACACTTGTTTTTTTCTATTTTTGATATAATAACCATTGAATTTACTCTGAGCTTTAATAATAACAATGTTACATCACACTTATATAGCGCTTTTTTGGACACTCAAAGAAGCTTCACAAACAAACAAAACATAAAGAGCAAAAAGAACAAAAGGGCTCAAGAAAATGCAAGTTTCAACAGGTGAGTTTTGAGTAGTGATTTGAAGTTTTCATCATTCATATCATCACATCCTCATTGACATCACAGGTGTCAAATATGCGGCCCGGGGACCAAATCTGGTCTGCCAAAGGGTCCAGTCCAGCCCTTGGGATTAATTTGTGAAATGCAAAAATTACACTGAAGATATTAATAGTCCTTTTAGTTCAGGTTCCACATTCAGACCAATTCAATCTCAAGTGGGCAGGACCAGTAAAATACTATCATAATAACAATAAATAATAACAACTCCAAATTTTTCTCTTTGTAAATGTAATATTTTCATGTCTTTACACTAAAACAAAGTATAATTTCTCAAAAAAATGTAAATAACCTGAACAAATATGAACAACCTGAAATGTCTTAAGGGAATTAAATGTAATTTTAACAAGATTCAGTCTGTTATTAAATGTGTTGTGTATTTGTGGATCCACTGTGATCTGTAAGTTCTAATGTACATGTGTAAATGATAAACTGAGACATAATATTGTTAAAATTACACTTATTTTTTCCAGTTTGTTCATGTTATTCACATCTTTTGAAAATATAGTTTGTAGATGTAAACCTTTTCATCATATAAATTTACTTTTTTCGCTCTAAAACAGAGAAAAGTTTGGAGTTGGCATTATTTATATATTATTATGTTATATTTTACTGGTTCGGCCCACTTCAGATCGAATTTAGCTGAATGTGGTCCCAGAACTAAAGTGAATTTGACACCCCTGATTTACATAATCAATGGATCTAAATATAGGAAATACCATACCATACCATACCAACTTTATTTATAAAGCACTTTAAGAACTTTAAAGCTGGCCAAAGTGCCGTACACCAAACATAAAACAGGGATTAAATAAGTAAATAAAACTAGTTGAAAACACCAGGAAAAAAATCAACTGATAAAGTCAAAAAAATGTAATCAATTTTGTGAGAAGACCAAATTTTTCAAAATCAAATTAGCAAAAAAACCTGACGAACCAGTAAAATAATAAACAGTAATAATGTATGAATAATGTCAACTCCAACACAGAAATGCCTAATTTCCACTGAAAAAAACACTAAATACACAGGATAATATAACACTGGGTTACAAAAAAATGTTTTTTTGCAAGTTGTCCAGGTTTTTTCAACTGAACTAGGACCATTTTGCACCGCTAAATCCAAAATGACATCTATTTTTCTCAATCAGGTCAGGTGTTTTTGCTAATTTGATTTTGAAAAATTTGATCTTCTCACAAAATTGATGACATTTTTGTGACTTTATCAGTTGATTTTTTATATAGTTCTCACCCAAAATAGGTTTTAAGAGAAAAAAATCATTTTCTAACAGGATTCCTGTTAGGTACAATGGTGTATTCACCACAGATGTAGCAGAATACGTCAGGCTTGTATTTGCAAGATCTTCTAGTCGAAGCCATTCATTCACCTGCAATATTAAAAAAGCATTAATCATAAATTGGCAAAAGTAAAATCTTCAGAACTCGTTATTGCAAGAAATATGAAAGAATTTTGTATCATATGATGTGAAAATGCCCATAAATGTAAGCAAAAATGTTAAAAGCCAATATGTAGCATAGTTCAGAAAGTTGACCTGATTGAGCAAAGTTAATGCGATTTTTGGATTCAGCACACCAAAATGATCCTAAATTAGCTCAAAAAACTTAAACAATAAATTTGTTGTGACCAGTGTAATATATAGTGATAAATCACTTGAGAATGGTTTAAACAGGGAGAAAAATTAATTTGGGAGCTGACACCAAAGTAGGACTAGGTCTTTATGGGGTTAAACTAAGGAGGGTCCAACCAAACACCTTTTCAACACCTTACTGTTCGTGGGGATGGAAGGAAGGTTGTTATATGGTCCTGTCGCCCTGAGTGGGTACTTAGATGTATGTATGTAGACCCTCCAGTACCACCTTCCTGTTAAACAGTTCTTTATAAGCTCTTCCTCCATCTGACTGAAACAAAAGTGCTAATCCCAAGAACCATTGACATAGTCTCAACAGGAATATGCAGTAAAGTCAACATTTACCATCAGTATTACATGTAAAAACTCCAGCTCCATTATGAACCCATGGTCGATCCCAGCCTTCTCAATTATTTCCTAAAACCTGTTAAAGTTCAGATTTTCTCCAGTTCTCTTCACATTAACAAAGCTCGCTGTGTTTCCCATCAGTGCATCAGTCATATTAATGATGAGTTTTATTCACTCTTCCAGAACACTTCCTCCTGTCAGCTGTCACCATTTTTATATCCCTGACAGATAAATAAGTGTCAACTTCATCCTGCTCCTTCATGCGCGTAAACCGCCTCATCATCATTTCTACAGAACAGAGTTAGTTTAAAGTTGGAAATAAAGAAGAACAACATATTATTACTGAACCGTAACATAAATGTGAACAAAGCACCTTTACTTCCTACACACCTCTGCTTATAGCACAGATAAAGAGAGGAGGAAGGTCTCATTTTGTGGTCTGTAAATAAGGTTTTATGCCATCCACATCGTTAAAAAACAAAGAAACAAAACACACTTGATTTATTTAGGTTTCAATATAATATTCTTGTAAAAGATACTTAAAGTCAAAGTCTTGATGAGTTTGTAATAACATTAAACACTCAACCATATAAGCTATGAGTTACAGTGTGAATGAAATCAGATCCTGCTATGCCATAGAGTTTATTTTTTCAATTATTTTAATGCTTTTTCCATTTTTTCCACTTGTCTCATCATATCATGTCATGTCATATCATATCATATCATATCATATCATATCATATATCAATCATATCATATCATATATCATATATCATATCATATAATAACATATCATATCATATCATATTACATCACATCATATATCATATCAGTATCAGCACCATGTGCAACTGTACTGCAAGTATGTAAATAATATATATGTTTATGCAGAACAAGTAATATAAATAGCAGATACTCCTTTATATTTCCACATTATTGAAAATTCTGCCTGTGTTCTACACTGTAATCACGGCAATATCCCCATAGTGAGTTTAATAAAGTCATATGTCACGGTGTTATACATTATGTTATATATGTTGTGTTATACGTTATGGTCATATGTTAATATATATAGTTATGTTATGTTATTTATCTTTTCTTTTCTTATCTTCTTCTTATCTTATTTATCATTCTTTTCTTATCTTATCTTATCTTATCTTATCATTTCTTTTCTTATGTTATCTTTTCTTTTCTTATCATTTCTTTTCTTATCTTATCTTATCTTATCTTATCTTATCTTATTACCTCCACCAGGAGGTATTGTAATCACTTTGCTTTGCGTGTTTGTTTGCATGTTTGTTTGTTTATTAGCAACTTTACAGGAAAACTATTACAACCATTTTTACCAAATTTTACCCACAGATAGGCCTAGGCCCTGGGACCAACCCATTAAATTTTGGGCCAAGTAGGCCAAAGTTCAAGGTCACAGCAAGGTCACAAAATCTCAAATTTTCCTATCTCTCATCATTGAGCAGTTTTCGAAAATTCATAAAAAATTCAAAACGACTCCAATTAGCCTCCAATTTGATACACCCGTAGCTTATAACAATATCTTGTATCTGGCACAAAACTGTCCACATCCACTGTGGAATGTGGACTCTGTGGACATTTCAATTTAACATTGAAAATCCCATTTACGACACATTTTTCATTATAACTCAACAAATATTGATTGAAATGTGATGTAATTGACATACACATGACTGGTACCAAGCTTCAACTTTTTTCTGCTGTATGGAACAACCTTGAAACTGTTTAATTTAAAAAGAAATAGTCGATCCACACATGCACACCGTTAGGGGTGCTTGGCGGAGGTTTGCGTTTTTCTGAACATTGTTTCTTATCTTATCTTATCTTATCTTATCTTATCTTATCTTATCTTATTTTCTTATCTTATCTTTTCTTATCTTTTCTTATCTTATCTTTTCTTATCTTATCTTATCTTATCTTTATCTATCTTATCTTATCTTATCTTATCTTATCTTATATCTTATCTTATCTTACTTATCTTATTCTTATCTTATTATCTTATCTTCTTATCTTTCTTATCTAATCTTATATCTTATCTTATAAGACAATCTATGCTTCCTTCCATATTCTCTGCTGCTGTCCATTTTCTACATCCTTGTAATTTACATTTCTATGTGCGAATCAGATTTCTCAGAGCTGGAAAGGCAGCGTAAACTAGCTGTCACACAACATGTATACAAGTCACATCCCGGCTTCATCTAGGGGCTGCTGCAGCTCAGGTCATCCATCTCCTTCACTTTGCCTTGCTTAGGTAGTCTGTTTTCATACCTCTAATGAGTCCCCCTCTGAATGCTTGTTTTTCGACACTATCTGAATTTCCATGGCATCGCACTGATGGACATGTGGACGCCAGGAGCTAAATTTAAATCTGGGAATGAGGGATGC